>NW_011948413.1:14502017-14582501 GCF_000503995.2 Ceratosolen solmsi marchali
GGGGAGGGGAGGGGGGACGATGGACTTTCAATAGTAATATCTAAAATTGTCGAGTCTGTTAATTGTGCAGTGTTTTAATAAAAATCTTATCTCTTCGGCTCGAGCAAAGGCTCAAATAATAGCGACGTTGTCTAGATGATTTATCTAATACATAAAAAAAAAAAACATTTACAAAGTATCTCGAGATAACGTAGAACAAATTATTATTAATAATAATAATGATAATAATTATCATAAAAAGAGACTTCAGAGTTGAAATTATGCTTGGACATTTTTTAATACTCTTCATCGATCAAATTTGATCATTTTACATACAATTAAAAGTTTATCGTAGTATAATAAATAATTATGCTTTAGTATAAATAATAAATAAATATAAAAGACGTTAAAAGAGAGGCTCTCATATATCAATAAAAAAAAAATCGATAAAATTTTCTATGGCAATCCGCATAAAAAGAAAAACGGAAAGCACCTATCTGTATAACTATTAAAATTCACCCAACCAATCTCTTAAAACCTAACTCTGCAAATACGTATATTTGCATTTATTTATTAATTTATTAATTTATTAATTTAAAAGGTCATAATCGCGAATACATGGTATTAAAGAATTTTTATAGTAAACTTGTTTCGCTAATGGTTAAGCGTTCTGGAAACTAAAAACTCGCTCGCCTCATATCTGTCTTATGTTTAATAACATTGCAATCTATATAATTAGTTGGAAAAAGAACAAGAGAGAGAGAGAGAGAGAGAGAGAGAGAGAGAGAAATGTAATCAAACCCTTGTCCTAGGAATCGATTCAGAAAAAGTACAGTTAAAGCTTTACAGGTGCGTGACATCAGCGAGAGAGTGAAGAACGTTTCACAGATTCTTGGAAAATTAGAAAATGTCAATTCCGACGCTCCAAGTACTACGAGCGAACGTAGCGAACCATCCACAGACGAACAAACTCGTGCATTCAGCCGAGTTCAAGATCTTATCCAAACTGCTTTAGAACAGATACAAGATCTCCCAAGGTTCGTTCGGCCATTTATTTAAAGTACATTATTTTCTTAGGAAAATAGCCAAAATACTTGCGCTATCGGCCTTGTAGAATTTCATTAAAAAATGCTATTTTACATTCTATACATCGACACGACATAGCTCATGACTTTTGCTATCCTTCATTTCTTTCTTTATTCATTTTCTTATTTATGTTTTTATTTATATATATATATATTTTTTTTTTTTCAAATTAACGTCATTTAATTACTGAGAAAATAATATCTCTGTGTTTTAATTGACATGAATATCTTCTTTTTTTTCTCTCTTACGTGGTTCTCTTACACTTTACTTTCCACTGTATTTAATTTTATAATAATTTTAAAAGCTCATAAAAAGTACCTGTATTATTTTAATGGTTGAGACAACGTAAAAATTCCATCGTAAATACGTAATATGTATACACACGCGCACGCACGTACGCACACACACGCGCGCGCGCGCATAAACATATACGTGTGCGTGTGAAATAAAAACAAAAAAAAAATTATAAATAATTCTAGAGATGTTAGTCAAAGTTTCTTTATGGCTATAAATTGACGATTATCGGTAATATCGGATTTTATGTCAGGGTCGCTGAGCTCCAAACAATGCACAACGAGACGCAAATGTTTTTGCAAGAGACTAAGCACGCTTTGAAAGATGCAATCGTACAAGGAAACGAAGGCATCGAATTGAAAATGGCAGAAAATAAAGAAGAAACACGAGATTCGATCACTTCGTTGAGGTATGCAAGATTAAAATTGTTACGTTACCAACAAGTAAAGTTAACGTTCATTTTAATGGGAATCGATCATTATTAAATATACCGCTAGATTCACTTTTCAAACGCTTTTACATAGCGAGTGAATTACTCTATAAGGCAGTATACAATTCAGCAGCGGTCAATTTCGCAATAACTGTTTAAAATACAACCCTCGCCACTTCGTTATTTCGTCAGATTAAAGAATTTTGCCGTGGGAATTCGACGAGTACGGGGAAGGGGCCCTGCAAGTGCTAATAATGATTCCGCATCGTCCGCAGGTCCGATCTCACGAATAACGCCGAGCGAATAAATCAAGAACTGCATGATCTCGGCAAAGGCCAATCCGTCATGGTGGAAATGGCGGATCACGTACTGGATACGAAAAAGAGGCTCGAGCATGCCTACAAGATACTGCGCGAGGTCGGTGAGCTCGTGATGGCGCAAGGATTGAACATCAATCACACGCTCAACTCGCGATTCGACGGAATCTCAAATGACATAATGGACAATCAGAATGGTGCCTTAGCTAACTTAACCGTTAAAATGGAGCAAGAGATGAATCAGGTGAGTGAGATTTTTAAGAAGCTTGCTTTTTCATTGCCATGATCGATCATTGGCTGGCTACCTCCTGAAATTGCCGAGCATCATGCTTAATCGAGCTTAATCAACAATTTTCTATGAGCATTAATGTAGCTGTTTTGTTGTCGAATTGTGTCGCAGGTCTGGCGACAGATAAACGTCATGTACCAGCAAATGATGGAGAGTGCCAAAGCTCTGGACAAGCTTCATAAGCAAAACGAAGCCTACGTCAATGGAACAACGTCGACGATGGACGGCATGGAAAGCAAGGTATTGTTGATAAGCTGCTTCGTTAAAGAAAATATCTTTTAAAATATTAGCCAAAGATTTAAAGATAGAACGCATATTAATAAATAACAATTAACAAAATTATTCTCACAAAAATTATAATTATAAATTATTTTAATTTATTATATATATATATATATATATATATATATATATATATGAATTTGATATTTTAAATAAAAAACAGTTTTAAAAATTTTCATTAATGTCGACACGATATATATTTATAATTAAGTGTCAATACGAGTACATCTTCCCTGATGGCAAATGGTAAATCATTTATTCAAAATTCTAGTGAATAAAATATAAGCTATTGCGCATAATTCACATTTAGAACACATTTAATTCACAGCCCCCAATTCTAATTCACCTAACAAAAAATCTTTTACTATATACATATTTTATTATTATTATTATTATTATTATTATTATTATTATTGTTTGCGCCAAGGTATTATTCTCGCTACACGTTTCATTAAAAAATGCCATTTTATGTAGAAAAAAAAAATGAAAATAATTTTCTTGTTTTTTTTCCCTAAAAATCTCCAAATTGAATAGGGCAATGAAAATACTTGTTAATTGACATCATAGTTAAATTAAATTAATGCTAAAAGGTATAAAGAATAATAAAAGAATTAACGAACAACGAAATAATAATTCATTAAAGGTCGGGGAAATAACGAAGCGCATGAGCGAGGTCGACACGAATCTAAATTACCTGCTTGGTCGGCTATCCCTCGTCACCCAGGAATTCAACCAGATCAAACAAGGATTGGGGGCCGCTCTAGATAATATAAAAGCCTCTTTCAAGGAGGTCCAAGAGAGGGCTAATGACTTGAGTGGCAACCCGGGCCCTCACCCGGTGCCCGACAACTATAAGGAGCCGACGGATTCCTCGAGCGAACCCGTACTCAACATGACCTCGACCCGACGCTAATTGCTCTACATCCGTTACAGTGTACAGCTCTGTACGTTAAGTAATCTGATGCCGAGGATAGGGGCATCGTTTTTTTTTTTTTTTTTTTTTTTTTTTTTTATGTTGAAAATTTGATGCTTTTATGTAGCGTAGATTTGACGATCGAGTACTATTGTACTTTGATATGGTGATAGAGAAACGCGTATCGGTAAGGCCTGATTTATACTCGAAACTGTTAGATCATTAATTATTAATATTTCAAAACGATGCTGCGCGTAATATGCTAGAGCTTTTTATAACGCAAATGACCAATTGTTGCGTTATAAATGTAAAATAATTATAAAGCATCGATGAATAGAATGATTTTTTAAGCTTTTTTTAATTTCCAGAAAATTGTCAAAGGCGTGCTTGAGATTTTTTGGTTAGCGTAAATGAATTTGTTCGATCGATCAGAAGGAAAGAATTATAATTAATTGAATAGTTACGTACTCGAGCTATTGATACCGTAGCTTTACAACGATACGAAATCGTTTTTAAAAAATTATTCGGCTATTGAGCGAATGATTTATTAACACTTACATTCTTAAACGAATGAGTAATTAATTAATAGTAGTATCATCCTGATATTAAAAATAAATTACGTTTTTATTATTTAGAATTAATACGTAACATTAGGTATAACATTTTCATTAATGCTTAACGTTCTGTCGTCTTTATTAATAAGAATTACTCAATTGTTAGTTTAGAATTATAGTGATTTTCAATATTCTCACCATGAAATAAATATCTTAACTATTAAGATATAAGTTAATATTATACAACGAAATAATTATTTCTTTAATCGGTATGTATTATGTTAAATAGCATAAATATAATCTTATATTTCTCTTAAGGAGCTAATTTATTAGTTATTAAGAACATCGAATTGGACTAGTTGCAGTCTGCAACAATTAAAAACTACTGATAAATTGTATTTATAATTTTAAAACACTTGTCTCGATGCCTGATATGCCTATTTTCCAATTGTTTTTTGTTTGTTTTTGTTTTAAATTTTTATTTTAACTTATTTTCTTCTATCTTTTATAATTGGTTTCTCATAATTTCATCTAACGAAAAATTACAATAGTCTTAATCAACGTTTCCAAAATCTGTGAATATAATTTGAAATGTCTTTAAAAGAAAAACAGAAAAGAAAAATCACATGAAATAATAAACGTCAAACAATTTTCCTACACATAAGAATAAGGAATATATCCATTTGCTTATGTGCGAGCCTTTTCTTCTTTCTTTTTTGTTTTCATATGTATAAAATGTATTTTCACATATGTTTCTCTTTATGATTTCTTAAGCCGAGCAATGGCTTATGTCAAAAGTTATTTTTACAAGGTAAATAAGCACAAACAAACATGTGTTCAATAGAAAACTTATTGTTCGCATCATAATCTACTCCTGTTTATTGACAGCTACATTGGTGAGCCCTTAACGCGCCGTAAAAGCGATTCATTCTATATTATTTCTATTTAACGTTGCGTGATCTAATGAAAAAGTGTATTTTAAAAACTGCCGTTTTTAAATTCGTATTAAATAAGAAACTACATCACCAAAGCTATAATTTTATTAACATTTGCATTATTGAATCGAGGAGTAATTATGAGAATAAATATTCGGCGAGGCCCGCTTTAAGGGCCGATGGAAAGTTGAGTGAGAATATATTTTATCACGTAATTGAACTCGATCGAAACAATTTTGCTCTATGATTATAAAATGAAAACTTGTAGACTATTTTTACTATTACATTACGATAAACACTGTTTGTACTTTATATCAATATAAGATAATAAAATAAATACAAATGTCTCATCAATGATCAAAGGAGAGGAAATAAAAAACATAAATAAAGGTTTTAGAGTCAACTTAGTTTAATAAGCCCCCCCCCCCTCCATCCGTCCCTCCTTCCCTCCCTCCCAATCCCTAGTATTACGATATAATACAATTATGATAGTAGTATGATACAAGTAACAGTACAAAATAATTTTAAATGATTATGTACCCAAGCATCGTGAGAAGCACTTGGACGATGTTTGTCACATCCTAGTTACAAATTTTCATCTGGATTCCTTACTCTCGTTAGTAATTCGTCCTTACGCTTATTCTCCCTTTACTTTGTGACAGCTTTTTCTTCTTTTTTTTTTTTTTTTGTTTTTTTGTTTTTTTTTTTGTTTTGTTTAATATTGATAATTTAATTCCTTCCTTGGCAAAAATTTCTCGATGAAAATTAAAAAATCTCGATTACTCGTTTAATCACATTTCATTATATTATATATTATTTTATATATCATATTATGTATTATATTATACTTCTTTTTATTTTATTGTATTTTATTATATTTTGGAAGTTGTGACTTTATACAATGTTGTTGCTGCTGGAAGTGGATTTGAGTTTCGCCATGTTTCTTTTTATAAAATGTCGAAATTTAATAACGAAATGAATGTGGGTCATTTGCCTTCGATCCACTTAAATTTATAATATCTACCGTATGCATCAATTTTTATTATTATTAGTTCATTCCTATTGTTTCATTTTATCTTTTTAAAATTCATTTTGTTTACTTCTATTATCCCCGATGGAATTTTTGACATTCGATTCAGAAATCTGCTCTTCAACGCGACGTAAAATTCCCATAATTAATGATGTGCAGTATTATTATTATATGATTATGCGACAAAACGAACATTGGATCAACATTCCTCAACTTATCGATGATAGTATTTTCGATTTAATGTTATTTCTTTTAGTTTTTTACATTGTCATATTAGAGACGATTAAGCATCTGGTACGCCTATAAATTATTTGTCGACACATTCATAGATGTCGAATTGAAAAATTTAAGAATGAAAAAGAAACTTTGTTTAGAATGTTAAGTATAGAAATTCGAGCAAGTAGCGCTGATGCAGTGTTTATAGTTATTAATTTTAAAAACTAATTTATTATAAGAGGTATCGACATCGCTCAACACGAGATAGACAATGATTTTTTATATAATTTCTTTGCTTAGATTCATAGTTTGTGCAACGTTTTACTTAGAATTTGCGATAGACAAATTCTAGCCAACTTTTACAATCTATTTATGTGGCGAAAATTATCTAAAGATCATTTATACAAAATTTGTAGAAAATTGGTAAGTCACACGAGTTTTATTAAAAATTTTTTATAAATATTTTTAATAAAGAAATTTAAGCTTATGCATCTTTGTACATATGAGTTAAATGTAATGATGTTATCTAATAATGTACACGCTACTCTTGTACATCTATTTATGTAAATTCAAAATTTCAAAATGCATAAAGAGCAGTTTCTCACGACTCTTTTCAATTATGTATTTAATAAACTAACTTTTAAATATCATTACGCTACGAAAAAATATTCATGTAAATCGAAATCAATATATTTGTAGGTCGAGCACTGCATCAGCAAATTTATCTTGAAAAAATTTTGCATTTGACAATGAGAGGCCGGCAAAAAATAAGTCCCCTTCATTGTCCGTAGCACGAACAATGCCTTCGTGTATCAAGCAATCGATATCAGACGACCAACAAATGACTCTTTCACTCAACCGAAGAATGTACTCAAGCGACTCTTGTTTCAGCTCAGACCTTAGTCAAGACTTTCGCACGGATACACTTTGATCTATCGAATAAGAATTCTGACTTCTTATTTGAATGTGTATGATGGTGAGTACGCGCACTACGGACGTACCGTTAAAAACTTGCATTAAAAAGAGCGATTTCGCTGAATAGGATTAAATCCCTCGCTCCTTATATTTCCCTATTTTCGTACTATAGCATTCACTTTACAACGAAATATCTTTTAAGCGAACTGGCCAATTTGATCGCCGCCGACATTTATTTATTATGTACGAGATTTCCCTTGCTATTTATATGTTGAATGTCGGAAACTTTTCATTCACCTTACAATCCGAAAAATACACGATACCGATATTTATAATTTATCATCACGCTCGACTCTCCCAATGATTGTTAATCGTAGATAACTTTGAGTTATACAAACAATAATGTATACCAAGTATTAAATTGGATATAAATTAAGAAATAATAAAGAAATGCTTCTACTTTAATAATAATGCGAATGAGATAATTATATAATTTTATTAGAATAATCCATATGAAATAAAGAGGGCCTACTAACTTCAGCTAACTTCGTATAACTTAAGAATTAAATTTAATTTAAATTCATTTAATTGAAATAATATTTGATTAGATTATTAAATGACGAGGTAATAATTGAAAAAAAAAAATGTTACTGGAAGTAAAAGTTCTCTGACAATATAAATAATATAACAATATAAATAAATCAACCGAATGATGTAAATATCATTACATTTGCTGTAAATTCGTATCTTAATCGTATGTAGCTTTATGTTGACTTAATGATCCATTTGTTTCCTATATTTCAAGATTATTTTCTCATGCCCCAAATGATTTTCAAAAAAATCTTATTTTCTTCACAAATGAGAAAAGCAGCTATTGCGATAAAAAGGGATGATCGTATCTAAAGATTAAATTAAAGATCTCAATTTTTTTCGTACACTCAATTTTAATGTCTCCACTTATAATCGACTATGAAAATAATAAACTTTCTAAACAAAACAAAAATATACAGCTGGCTGAAATCACTAACAACCACATTTCTTTAATAATTAACTTTGTAATACGCTCTTCTTCCGTTATTCATTTACGTCGACTGAAATCTTGAATCTTTATCCCCCACCAAGGAGAGTCGAGACCTTATGTACGTTTCCAATAGACTTCTTCTTCTCCGTTACATATTATCGCAATCGCTCGCAAGAAGCCACTTGAAAGAAAAAAAAAATCGAATAAGAAATATAATGGAGATAAGGAAAAATAACAGTTTTCAAATTCCCGACAATTGGTGCGCTCATATCATTGTCGCCATTTTTCCATTCATACGCATAAATTAATGTATTTGCGATTCGCAAGTTTGTCGTTTATTTGTACAGCTGTAATAATTATAAAACAAATATGCTAATTACTCGGCAAAAAATTGATACACTAGCATGCGATTATTTCAGATTTGCACTTCCTATTGAGCTTTACATAGATTGATTAGAAGAACACACTGTTGTTGGCATGATCCAATGAATTCAAGAATATCGTATGATAAAAAAGAAAAAGAAAATAAGGATTGACTAAAACACGTTTGCGTACGGCGACATAATTCGCGTGAAAACGAAAATCTTTAGAATTAATTAGCAGTGGCAATTTTTTGTTTGCTTCATTTCACAATTATCACTTATTGCATTGCCTTTAATAATTTAGTAATCTAAGCTGCATTTTATATAGTCATTATTTTTTCTTCTCTTGAACACGCTTATTTGTGAACTTTTAAATAGAATTATGGAATATGATGTAGACATAAAATAATACAAGCTTATATAAGAATTTCTTCTTAGCAATTCATTGCTGTAAATACGTTTAAAAATTCGTTATTTAATTACAATCGAATATGAAAAATAGCAATTAACTAAACGCGAATTAATATTAAGATAAACGATTTTTTTTATACACATTTTTAACAATAATAATTATAACGTCATACCGATTTTTCACTCGATCATTTGTTATCTAAACATTTCGCAACAATTGTCAGAAAAGATATTTTTGATGCATAATATGTATAAAACTTTGATCCTTGTGCGACTATATGAATATGTTTATAAGAAAAGCTTATGGAAATTCCTAATGAAATTAAAAAGCCTAATAAATTAGATTTCTATAAGTTTATACATTGTTTATTACAAGCTTTTCAGAATCCTTGAAAGAAAAAAAAATAATAAATCGTTTACAATTTATTTACATGCTTTAATAAATCATAATATATTCATTTAATAATTATTTCAAGGATTAAAAATTATTTAAAGGACTTTAGTGTACGACTTTGTTGTTTTTAAAGGATTCGCCGACACATTGTAATGCGATGGTAAAACTTACTTTATTCGCACTTGATTGTGCAGAGCGCATCGATCATAAATTAATTATTAGCATTGATTTTGCATGTGCAAATTATAAAATTCCAGCTATAAACCGTATCGTTTTATATTAAAATCAAATCCCTGATAAATTTCTTATAACCAAGAGAAATGGAAATTTTCTGTTTTCTTTTTCTACTTTACAGTTACAAGCTCAGTTTGACTTTTAATCATTGAAAACAATATATCGCAAAACATACAGTACATACTAATGAAAATCCGACAAAATCATTTCTATAAAAATAATGTTATAATAGCTCTATGCATTGAGCATAATCGTACGGATCTTCATAAATCCTTCCGGGTTTCTCTTTTATATAAACCCAACCCTAGCACGTGCCTTTGTCCAAAATGTCTTTCAAATTTCAATAAACTCAATAAACCACACGGCACATTTGTATACAAGCAATCAATTCTTGATCGAATCATTAATATTCTTATGCATACACACACGCGCGCGCGCACACTAATTTATTATAACACACACATATATATATATATATATATATATATATATATGCGCACGGGAATTACCGTTATTAAAACGAAAAAAAAAAAATGTATCAGACGTAGACGACTGTTGCTCGATAATATTTTCATTATTTCCTTCGATACAATTTATTTGCCAGTACTTGCTTTTTATACAATTTTCTTCTTGTCGGGTATCAACTTTAGAGAGACGCCCACTAAATATACTTTACAGATATTGTATGATTATTTTCATTATGATCGATATAGCTATTCCATATTTTTATATAATTATTCTTCTTACATCATTTGTTTATCTTATAGATTTATTATAAATTATAATAATTATTAATAATTAAATAACAACGCTTCCTCTTTACTATTATTTATTTATATTGGCTCATGCCTGATTCGTTATCGCGCTTCTTTTGCTCCTCTTTTTATCCGCGGTGCGTTTACGGATAAACGAATTACTTATTTATTTATTTGTAATACGTGTTATAACGTTTTAATACAACCGGATTATCAACAAATAAATGTCTCTCTCACTCTTTCTCTCTCTCTCTCTCTCTCTCTCAATTTATTTATTTATTCGTTTATTATCGCTTTTCATTTACTTTTTGCTCTTCTATTCAAAATCAATCATGAATTATACGTTGCATTTATTCCGAACTTGTTTGTCGCGATAAAAAAATAGCAAAGTTATAATAAATCTTTAAAGTAACATTAGTCATGAAAATATGTAAATATGTAAACGTTTATTTCTGTGTTATATAATTTTACGATGCTGAATTCAGTTTATAGTATTATTCAAGTAGAATAGAGCTTGGAAAATGATCGAGAACAAGATATAAGTATATTTACGACAAGTAGCAGTGATTATTCGAATAATGATAAATACCGCTTTGTATGATTGTTTTTTTATTATTAAATTAATAAAATAAACAAGTGTAAACTGACAAAAATTATTTGAGAATAGGTTTTTAATAATTGCATTAAAAATTGTACCATTGTGTTATTTAGTTTTGTGCGATTGTTAAAACATTGTTCAACGTAAATAAACCATCGAAATGCTATTAGATTTAATTATCAATGTCTCTAACTTGATAAGAATCAAATGTAATCAATCTGCAATATTCATATTTTTCTGCTATAAAAATGTATAATAGTCTTCTAGAGGAATGTATAAATCTCAAATATTATATTAAATTAGAAAGTAAGAAGAATATAAATGATTTTGGAACTCGACAGTGCTTCAAGCTCGACTCTATTTTACATATTTTCTATTTTTCATTTGCTTTTTTACGTTTGTGTCTAAGCAAATAAGTATACATACATTTTCTTTAAACCCGTACGATGAGACGTATCTCTATTACAAAAGGACATTTTTATTGTTCCTTCAAAATAAAATTGTATGTATATATGCTCATATATATTTTTATTTTATTTTATTTTTTTAATTTTATTTATTTATATATATTTATATATATATATATATATATATATATATATATATATATATATATATATATATATATATATATATATATATTGTGTGTGTGTGTTTATTTATATATATTTTTTTTTGTTTTTGGTTATTTAAATTCAAAAAGTATTCGAACACTTCATGTATTCAAAATGCAATATAGATTAATTTTAGCCAAGAGTATATGTGGAAATATTGCTGGATACTAGTATCGTAAATCTTTGAGGTTTTCTTTATTTTTAGTCTCTCTTTGGATTTTATAATAAATATACATATAAATATATATATATACATGAACATATCGATATTTATATTTATGCAGACGAATCATAAAAAGGTCTGCTGTGGCAGCTTTTACGGATTTACAGAACGACGACCATTGCCTTTTCTCGTATTTGTTTTTCATCGAGCATAATCAAGACTTCTCTAAACATGTATATATATATATATGAGCTCTCTTTCTTTCTTTCTTTCTTTCTTTCTTTCTTTCTCTCTCTCTCTCTCTCTCTCATTCTCGTTCGCTCTTACGCTCACTTTCATGCAAGAACTATAATATTCGTGTCGACGCTGTCAAGTTTACCTCCTTTGCATATATATGATGCGTTGGATGCGAGAAGGCCGTATACAGGCTTGGACGACCTTATTCCTTAAGTAGTTTTCTGTTTATGTTTCTCTTCGTTTTATTTTGTTTAAAAAAATAAGACTCCGTATTATATTAATTATTATTTATAGCAATAATAAATTTCGTTATTAAATTGTCAATTAATTTTCTTCATGCAATAAAGGTGTCTTTAAACTCGTATTTGCAGCATCGTGTTTAAATTTTTATTTATATAAAAACAATGTTATTCGTATGCTATATATCATTATAAATATTGTTGTGTCCACTTAATATTTTTCAGTATTTTTTTTTCTTTTTGCAATTTTTTAAAAAACACGAATGTATACATCATAGGTAATTGTTATGAAAAAGCTTATGGCTTAACTAGCGTGAGGGTTTTAAAAAATTTAATTAATCAGCTAATATAAATGTCTAATTTTTAAATACTATTGAAAGAAGGGGACAAACCGGACCAAAAAATGGATAAAATAAAACGAAATAGTAAGCATAAAATTGATATTGTTTATAATTTATATTCCATCTAATAATATGCCGAAATGTAAAATCTAGACTATAAAATATTTAATTTACGGAATAAGGACATCGAGCCAAAATCTCATAAATCTTTCATATTATACCCATTTATTTTTACTGATAGAAAGCCAAAAATTTGCAGATACACAGTACAAGTTTCGCTGTTGAATTTAAAACGTCTTGTTACGAGCAACCGAGACCCTAAATACTGATTTCACTAAAAGCTCGAATATTTCGGATCGACTGGTAATGTGCAAATTCATAATTCGCACGCCGTCGTTGGAAGGTGGTGAAAAATTCATTTGGCCATCAAATTAACAGAAAAACTAACTGTGTATTTGTACAAATATTTCAAAGGAGACTAGGCGAAAATGCCACTTTTACGGGGATGTCGGATACCGACAAAAATTTCCGTTCCACTACCGTTTGTATTTTATAATTTACACAAATATCTTATCTTATTCGTTACTTCGTTCAATATAGCTATGCACTCACGAACCACCAGCTGCAACGTGCAATTGTCTATGAATCCAATGGATTGGGAAGTTAGGATTGGGTTGGGTTGGGTGGGGGATGGGAGATGAGGTCGAGGGCAAAGAGGCGAGGAGCTCGGTAACTTTCCCAGAAGCGTACACAACCGTCCACCCAAGATCTTGCCACCGCGTGCAAGCGGGATGAACGCAACGATCGGCAGCACCCAGCGCAGGCACCGATACCGACACCGACACCGACATCGACACCGACACTGGCACTGGCACCGGTAACAGCACTAGCACTAGCACTAGCACTGGCACTAGTACCAGCACCAGCACTAGCATTCAGCATCAACATCAGCAGCAACGGCAATGGCAACGGTAACGGCAACGGCAACGGCAACGGCAACGGCAACGGCAACGGCAACGACAACGGCATCAGCAACGACAACGGCATCAGCACCAACACCAGCACCAGCACCAGCTCGCGCTCCTCATCGGCTACCTCTAACAGACGGAAGCGATCGGACTCGAATGGGATCGAAGCCTCGAACGACGAAGGGACAATCAGGGGCCGACGAATAGGGCGCGAGGACGTAGTTGGGTCACTCCCCTGTGTTGGAGGAGTCTGGCCCAGGTGCTGGGCCGAAGGCAGGCGTCTGCTAGCTCGTGTTGCTGGAGGTAGATTTGCGCAGCGTGCGTTTGCCGCGCCTACGCGGGTGCGAGTGGTCCTAGCTGCTCGTCGAGGCGATCGGACTGACGGGACTGAGGGGACTGCGGGCCGAGTCCCGCAGGCAACCCGTCAAGGTGAGCACGAGCTTGCGACTGCCCGCGTGGTCGCGGTGCTCGCACAGCCAGACGCCCTGCCACGTGCCCAGGGCGAGCTTCCCGTCCGTTATCGGGATGCTGAGCGAAGAGCCGAGGAAGCAGGCCTTCACGTGCGCCGGCTAAAAAATACAATAAGTCGCGAGACTAGGATTAGGCGTACCAATGGCATTACAGTGTTTATTGACGACAGTCAACTGGGAAATTGGATCGCGCGGTTTCCACGTCTGCGACGAAAAATATTAATTTCACTCATCCGTACGTCATCCGTAATGGACATTATTTTTACGGCCATGCAGGGGATTGTAATGATAGGCAATTTTATTGTTATCCGACGCTTTACTTGTGCATCCTCATCGTGTACAAAGTGTACAATAGTCCTGTTGTTACGGTGATCTTAAGCGATGTTTCCGTCCTTGACTTAACCTTAAAATTCATTATGTATTGTGCTACTTTCTCTGGTAAACTAAACATTATCAGATGTATCAATGAACAATGGATTAATTCTTATTATGCAGATAAATATAGTGAAATTCAGGGCAAAGCTATTGTGCTTGGCATTGAATGTTGAAAACTTGTTGCTGAGATACTAGTCAATATTTGTATTATAAATTTCTTTCTAAAATTTCTTTATAATTAACTTTCGTCTTTTATGTAATTTCAGAATTTCTCTACTCGGCAATTTAAAATTAGAATCGAATTTACGATAATTTCTACTTCCTTCTGTCCCCGAAGATTTAGATAAGAATTCAATTCGATTTTAGGTTAATTGCAAAAACTACCCTGATTTCAAATCCGACCTAACATAAAATTTCAATTTAAATTCAAATGTTTTTCAACATCATTAATAACTTAAGAAAATATTTATTTTCTTAAAAATAATTTTTAATAAATGTTCTTTATATGTTAAACAAAAAGCTGAATCAGTATTAGATTGATTATACGAAAAATTTACAATTGAAACTTTATGTATATATATAGACAGAGAGAGAGAGAGAGATAGAGAGAGAGAGAGAGAGAGAGTAATGTGGAATATAAATATTTGTATAATTAATGAAATTATATAATTATACAAGGCCATATTTTTTTATCCATGTTACGTGAAAAGACTTATAGAGGACTAAAGTTTATTTAATTTGATCTTATTTAAATTGATAATAAAAATATCTATATTCATATAGTCTAGAATGAAGATAAACATACGCAACTCTTAATAATAAGGCAATACATTTTATATTATCTATCATAGATAAAGGTATATAATTTATATCGTTACTTGAGTTTTTGTTATTTTTCAGGCCTTAAGACTTTAATTACCATTGAAATGGATTTCTAAACTGTGGGAAAATATACAGGAAAATCATTGCACGAATTGCATTGTAATTAAGAATCAAATTCTTAAGTATCTCCTTGTTAAATAAAATAAATTTAAAAACAAAAAAATTTATAGTTTCATTTTACCATATCATCAGGCCCTTCACAACTATGTCTATAGGGCAATCCTTCAGGAACTATTTTGTTAAGCATCATTTCCATGTCATCCCTAACATCAGGATCCCAACTCTCATTTAACGCCAGACTGGCTGAAGTGTGAAGAACTGAAAATTCAAATTCAACACATTAGTGTTCACATCACTATGAAATTTCATTACATACAAAATGCCAATATATAGATATGTATAATTATTAATATTATAAAGAATAATCATTTTACAAATGAAAGCACAAAATTTGTAAATAAAATTTATTCTATAATAATGCAAATGATTCTACTTAATCGTATGAAACTTGATTTAGTCTCAAATTAACCAAAAAATTATACTTTTTAACGATTGATTAAGCACAAAATTAAACAATTTATTCGCTTCTGTAAGAATAAAATTGTTATACTGCATTACTATTAAAGTAAAATATTAGTGTACGCGTGTGTATTCTATTTGCAATTGTTTTTACTTAATCGTTCACCATTGCTTATAGTGTTTTCAACTTAGTCCAAATGTAGTTTAATCTACTCTTTTAATTTTACTCCGTAATATAATCAGAAAGTTTATTGTAATCGACGAAATTCGTCTTAGACATTATTGAAACGCAATCTCAATAGCTTTCAAGATTTTCTTGTCAATATTGAAAGAAACCAAAAGTAAATATTATATAAATAAGCAAAATTAGAATTTTGATATTTCTATTTTGATTCTCATTTTATGATTCATACAGTTTAGAGCAACAATCTCATGGTTTTCTTCCTGCTTCTACTTTTAAAAACTCTTTCCACGAAAACTAAACGATAAAATTCACACAACTTTCATAAAAGTCAATGCTCTTTTTCAATAATCATTTATTGCTCGGTGAACTAGAGAGAATTGCGTACAACCAACAACATTGGCAGTAAATGTCGCTTTAGTCTCAATATGTTCTACCCTCGAGATCCAGCTAGGATTTAACTAAATTAGAAGTGTCGGTCGACGCTTGCCAATAGGAAAAGGTACGCACTTTGTATATGACAGAGGCCAACAGAGAATTGGCACAGCTCTGGTATCTGCCTAAGTATTTCCTCGGTGACAAGATGCACGCCCCTATGCTGGGGCCTCAGGTTGATCTTCTTCTGGAACCAGGCGTTCCCGATCTGTATGCCCTTTTGTGACGATGCCATGTCTCTCTCGAATCTAGTGTCCCAGTGCTCGGCTCAACAGCTCCTTAGCATGGACAATCGCGCACTTGCAGCAACTCACGCACGCAATAGTGACCAAGAGCCGATGGCCCTGGCGGACGTTGCAACACTAGGTTTCGGCTCCTCGCAGAGGACGTAAACCCATATCGGGCCTCGAAGGTTGAGCAAGCGCCGCCGGGTCTCTTGGATCCGACGAGAACTAGGAGCGGCCGTGACTGCTGGTCATCAACCTGGTCATGCTCGTCCTCGACCTCCTCGTGGTCGTAGTCGTAGTCGTAGTCGTAGTAGTAGTAGTAGTAGTAGTAGTAGTAGTAGTAGTAGTAGTAGTAGTAGTAGTAGTAGTAGTAGTAGTAGTAGTAGTAGTAGTAGTAGTAGTAGTAGTAGTAGTAGTAGTAGTAGTAGTAGTAGTAGTAGTAGTAGTAGTAGTAGTAGTAGTCGTCGTCGTCGTCGTCGTCCTACTGCTTCTACTCCTGCTGTTGCTCTTCGGGGCTGGGCGTTATCGGCCCTGGACAGAGAAGCTTAGCCTCGGTTGACTCGCTCGGCACGAGACTCGTCGTGGAGAGGAGCGCGCGCGTAAAGGTTAGGCGAGATAACGATTGACTACTGGACGTGCACCACTCCTCGGCCTATCACAGTATCGCTCCCTCCTTGTCGACGCGAGCGCGGTACCTCTTCCGTCTCCGTCAAGCTCGTGCGGGGGTGGAACCGTCCGCTCTAGGCGGCTGAACTCGGGGCCCCCAGCGAGGAACCAGCTGGAATCGCTCACTGGCGGAGTGCCGTAGTGCCGAGTGCCCGAGGGGTTTTGTGTATGCGTATGCGTACGTGCGTACCTGCTTGTATATATATATATATATATATATATTTATATATTTATATATTTATATAGATGCGTTGCGCGCTGTGTGTGTGTGTGTGTGTGTGTGTGTGACGCGTGATGGTGTGTGAGGGGGAGGGGGCGGGATTGGCGAGTTGCGTTCCCTTTGGCCGAGACACCTACATGTCCCCCTCGTCCTCTAACCTATGTGCCGTCGTTGGAATGGGAAGCCCGTGGCAGCAGCAGCAGCTCGAGACTCCTCTCTGTCCGACCCGAGAGCTCGCGTGCGCGCGTACGAGCCTCCGCCGCGTATCCCCGTCCAGCTGTGCCTCGGTCCGTCCCCTTTCGAACCCTCTTATCTCCGATCCTCGCCTCTCTGTCTTATGCGCTCTCGGCCCTCGTTGATTTTACCTACATCCTCTCTGCACATGTATGCTTGTACGTGCGCGCGCCCCTGTTATATTCTGTGTAGCTGTGCGCGCGCCCCTGTTGTACTCTGTGTAACTGTCGCGCGCGCGCTGGCACCACCGTAACTATTATTGTTGAACAGACTCGTGGGTGGTATACTCGAGGTCCTTATGTGTATCCTCTTTTTCCATCCTCTCTTTCTTCTCTCTATCAGTATGCATTCTCCAGGGTTATAGGTGATTGCCATTGTCGTGATCATGGTCGTCGTCGTCGTCGTCGTCGTCGTCTCCGTCCCCTCTCCAGTTGAGACCTTCTTATGTCGCAACAATACGACATGCAACATTTCCTTTTTTTATTTTTATCATCTATAAGTTTTCAAAAATTAAGATAAACTTATCGATATTCTTCATAAGCATCTTGCCGCATTTTACTTATAATACGAGACTCTACGTGAAATAGCATTTAAAAATGTTTAATTTATTAAGATACTTGTTACACCCTTAAATTGAAAAGAATTTGCTATTATATACATCGATTGCATTTTATATATTAATATGGGAGAATTTTATTTAAATTAACGATAGACTAGTGATAAATAATAAACAATTGTAGCAATTGTATATACTTTCTTTCATTATAGGTAACGAGCCCAGTTCAAAATTATATTCCTACTATATTCAATGTTGTTAGAAAAATAAATTTCTTATGTTGCTTTTACAAAAATGCGACAAAATCAACAAAATCGACAAAATCGACAAAATTAATTATTAAATTCTATAGAATTTATGACCTTGCATGAACGATCATCGGTATCATCTGTAAAGGAAACTTATATTGATGTGTTTTATATGTGTTTAAATACATTATGCAAGCAGTGCCATAAATTTTCAGAAACGTATAGTTGAGCAGACAACTATTAATTTACTGCGGTATCGTTTATTAAATTATTTATCGCGTTTTATATAGTATTTGAAAAAAACGGTAAAATAATGGAGGCACCGTATTTGCTTTATTCATTATTCTCATAGTCATATTTTTTTGCGATAATGCGAATGAAACGTACCATAAAAAAAAAAAAAAAAATCATCGCATAAACAAGGAATAGAAGCTTTAAATACAAAGGCTTTTACCGCTTTATGGCGGATTTATAATTATTATTAATTATTAATAGTTCGATTGAATTGTTGAAATTATGTTTGATAAAGGGAATTAAAAAACACAGTTTATTAATGTTTTATAGAGCTAACAGTTACATATGAAGCATTTAAGCATAACATTAAAATGCTCAAGAATCATAAAAAGATGTACGTTTATTATAAATAATAATAACTAGTTTCAAAAAATAGAGTAATTATTAAGCAAAATTAGAAAAAGATAAATGAGATAAAACATGCGATTACGTACAAAACACAACAAAAATGCGAAGAAAAATATTACTGCAACACGGTTAAAAGGTAGTTTCATTGCCGGAATAAACTATGTTTATTTCATTCATTTTATTTTATTTTATTATTATTTTATATGAATAACAAATTGTTAATTGGATTGGGCAAAGAGTAATTCGACTTGGCCAAAGTTTATTTGAAATCAATATAATACTTCAAGCTCGACGAGGGAGGAAGATTTAATGACGCATGATGGCAAATTGAGCGAATGTTTAAACAAAAGAAAAAAACGCGTTTAATGTACCGACATTAAAAAAGTTTATTCAAATTGATTGATCGATAAATCAATGGGGCAGGAATTCGAACGAGGAGGTAACATATAACAATGAGAACGAATGCACAGCATCTCTTCCGATACAATTAGTAGCAACACGTATCAATGCATATCGGCTACAATGAATGAATACAACTCTTCTTTTGTTTTTATTTGAATTTTACTCGACTGTCCGAATAAAAACAATAGCCACTGTTAATTGGATTTAGCACCTCGGTGAGTCTGTTAAATACTCCAATTTTTATTTACAAAGAATAAATTGATTATAGCGAATGGAGTAGTCAGTATATTTTAAGTATTATGAATTTATCTATTAATTTTAATTAAACCGATGCCTAATTATGCAAAATGTTTAATAAATGCAAAGTTTATTGAATTTATTATTGGACAGCCGTTATCTCGCGTACTCTCTGAAGAAAACGAACTCTGTATCGGCAAGTACTCGATAATACTTGATGTACGAAACGAAGAAGTTGAGTTGCTCTTGACACACAATGCACGTGTATCGCCTCAGTATCATTCGAGATATTACTGTACTCTTTTCCAAGCGGATAGTACAAGATGCGAGTACTCTTCAGGGCGCTTCAGTCTCATTGTGCATTAAAAAAAAAAAAAAAAAAGAGCTTTGCAAAAAATTAAAAGCAGATGTCAGAAAGTCCATCGTAACGGTAGATCGTAATAGAAATTTAACGTACAATTTTTAATTTACTTACATTGATTTTAAATCGAATGGAGATTTACAGCGATGATACGGGGAAAAAAAAATGCAATTAATATTCTCCGATGTACAAGCATATTAAACTTATGTCTTTTATGTATGTATCTAAATTTTTGCATACTGTAATATATCGACACCTAATGCCACGTCACAATGAATTTGTCATGACATTTAGCTTTTGCATTGAGTGCGATTCGATAAAAGTCGACAAGAAGTAAATTATAAAATTCATTTAATTAGATGATCGCCGGGTTATAGAAATTAATATCGAATGAATTACGATATAGTAATGACCGGCTAAAACACACTTATATATATATATATATATATATATATATATTTGTATTTACTTTATTGAAGGCAAATGACGCTAAACGTTTATGAAAAACATGAACAACTTTTAAGCAATTATGCGACAGGTATAACACGCGAATTTCAACAAAAATAGCGTAAAAAATTATTCTAACAAGATTTGTGTAAATTCGTGAATTAAGTAACGCAGGCATAGCATGAGAGTAGAAAAATGTAAAAGCCATTTAAAGATTTGTTCGCTATTTTTGTTCGAAGGATAATACAAATGGGATGGGAGGGAGGGGCACATTAATTCATGCGATTGAAAAAGTTCATAATACAAAAATGTCCTCATCCTGATAATGCAAGCGCTAATTTACAAATATACGTAAGCGATGATTGTATGTACGTGTGCAGCGCAATTTGTCATAGCCCAGTCAGCTTTAAAAAATAACTGTGCGTGCACATTGTAAATGATTTTTACGATGTGAAGCTGACAAGCATTGGCGAATAGTTGGAAAAATAAAGAGAAAAAATTTTAATGAATAAAATGTGATAAATATATGCAGAACTTTTGTTTTATAAATGATAAAAAAGCGATTTACAATTTATGTTTAAATGCTCTAAGATTAGAAGCACTGGAATAGATGTAGACTACTAATACAAAAAAAAAAAAAATAATAAAATAAAATAAAATTGAATCGACTATAAATATTTTCATCGACGAAAGGATGTATTATTTATTCTAGTAACTGTTTAAGCCTTAACAGCGATAAATAATAGTCGTAAATTATTGATAGAAAAAATAAAAGAAAAAAGGCTGTTGAATAACTAGAGTGAAGAAAGATCGTTACATTTTATAAATATAACGCTCTATGCCCTTGATGGCGATAAAAAAAAAAAATGTTGATACACCACGATAACAAATTATAATTAATAGAATGATATACGCGATAACTGGTATACTGAAATAACTGAGGTAAATTTATCAAATTTAGAATTTCTGTGCGCATTATAAATTAATATACTATTTATTCTATAATTAGAAGGTTTTTTTTTTTTTTTTTTTAATAAAAGTTCAAGGCCTCTAACAAAATTATTATATTTATTGAAAATATAAAATTAGTACGTAAGCTTATGTCTCTTGGTATGAATTTGAAATAAAAGAGCGGCACAATGTCAAATAGAAATTACTTTTTATAACAAAAAAAAAAAAACAAAAAAAAAAAAACGAAAAAACGTAATCCAGCAAAGGTGTCATATCATCGTAAAGAAGTTTTAATCAAATGGACGAATTTTATCAACATTTTTAAGGATAATATTAATACAACAAACATAACATAATGTACAATAACATCGAGGATATTATTTTATATATAGTTTCGATGAATCTATGTCGAATCCTCCCAGCATCAACATAATTCTCTGTCATTTATTATAAATTTAACAACAATATCGAAATGTTGCAAAGTGAAAGAGATAAAAAAAAAAATCATCACTGCCAATGACAATAATTTTTATCTTTAATGCGCTTTGTTCAACGATAGCTTCCACATAATTAGCAACATCATTGTCGAGCATCATAATTAATTGCCTGTAATTGTACAATCGATAACGTTTACTTTAAATTCACAACGTCCATTACGTAATCATATTAATGTGAGCACCGCAGCTTAATATTAAAGCGTAGATCAATAGTTATTTGAATATTCGAGCAGGCTGCAATGTAATAAGCGTGCCCCGATAATGCTAAAATAGCATATATGTGCATTCTCGACTGCACCTGTCACGAAGGGCTTATTCCTCGTGCCTCTCGGCATGATCGAATCCATCCAGTGAACGTAAATTTTCACCTTGATCTTATCGATACACATTACGCTCGCAAACTTCAGAACAATTAAAAGTCAAAACCACAACGCCGCGCACTCGACGTCGTATTTTACGCGAGGTAAGTTACCCCTGCGGTGCAGCACCGACCGACCGACCGACCGACGACCGAGTGACTCTTGACTGCATTGCATCCTATACGTATACGCGCGCACACTCGCGCACGGCTCGCGCGTGCCCATCGTAATGACGAATAGTATCAGTCGGTAGGTAGGCACACGGGTGAGTGAGTGAGCGCGTGTGGGAGCGAGCGAAGAGTGCCAAAGTGGAAAGATTAGAAAATCGCACACTTCTCGAACTCGAGACGAGAGATAGAGGGAGGGATATATATATAGAGAGAGAGAGAGAGAGAGAGAGAGAGCGAACGTAGTAGTTAGTGTATACGACACGACTCGGCTCGTATTAAATGGTTGCACCAACGAGTAGATAATTGTTAATTAATTTGTATTGTATAAATAGTTATATTCTAAATTAAGTGCAGTCAGAGGCTCTCGTGGCCCTTGTGAAAATAATGATTTTGCTCGAGATAAACAATAGGATAATCGAAGAAACATTGAACAACAAAATAAAAAATGCCCTGGCTGGGTAAGTCAAGTTCCTTGCTTATATTTCTATAATCCTCCCGTCCAGCACGTCGGCCGATCCTATTATTATTATCGTTCTCGCGAACGTTGTTACGCGGGATGCGTCAAAGATATCCCGGCTGGGCGGTGTCTAACCTCCTCCGTACGTTCATTTCACTGGACGATACTCTCCCTGACCTTATATCGCTATTTCCGAGCACGGATTGAGCTTAATTTTCGACGTGCCTCCTCTCCTTTTACTATCTCAATGAACAACCTCACAATTCCTTCACGCGAGACTCGTCGTTTGACGTTCTACTTAATATCTCTACATTTTTCAAATGCTTTGAGTAATGTAAGAGCATATTGAGCTTGCGACGCCTTTTGCCTTTTGCCTTTTGCCTTTTGCCCGTCTGTCACATTCTTTGTTTTGCAAACAATTATGAAAAAAAAATATACGAGCTTGCTTCTCCATGAAATATTTGCTTTGACAGTGGAGCAACAAGCCTTTTGCATGGTTTTGTAGTTAGAAATGTCGTAGCAAGTCTCATTATGATGGAAACTCTAATGGATATGGATTGTTCATTAAAAGAGTTTTTTTGGCATATGGGCATTTATGTCCTTAGTAAGAATCTTACAAAATTATTAGGCACACATTTTTTTTATCCGTAATTGGGTTTAGATCAGTTAAGACACCTAAATATCCATCGTTTTTTACTACACCACTATATCAAGTGCCATAATTGATTAACCTTAAAGGAGCATGTAGAGTCGTTTAATTTATTGAGTTAAATGTCAATATTTGACTTTGCTTGTCAATCGTGCTAATTACTAATGAATTCATTATTCGTTCGATGTACATTTCATTATAATCTATTAATATGACGATATTGTTTCAATTTTAAAACCCAATATTTCAGTGGTAAACTCGAATCAACGGATGTTATGGTAGCAGATTTCGATGGAGTTTTATTTCATATTTCCAATTTAAGTGGAGATAAGTCAAAAATCAGAGTGAGTGATTTTTGCATCCCCTTTTCTTTTAACAATTTACCAAATAAGCTTGCTAATATCGTTAATATTTATAGATAAGCGCGCTACTCAAATTTTACAAGCAACTGCAAGAACATGGCGCGGATGATTTACTCAAGCGAGAATATGGTGCTTATTTGGTAGAGCCAGAAACAGGTAATTCGAGGGAAATTTGTGAAGTCGTATAATTTTTTGTAGAAAAATAATTTAGCACCGTTGACAGTGCTCCCATTTATGAAATATGTATGTATTACATATTAAACGCGATGCTTCTTTTTTAAGGATATAGCGTTACAGTGATGATTGATCTAGAGAATATACCGGAAGACTGGGAGGTATTAGTTAAAAAAATTGGATTACTCAAAAGGCACTGTTTTGCCAGTGTATTTGAAAAGTATTTTGATTTTCAAGAAAAACTTAGCCAGTCTACAGAAGATTGTAGTAAGCTTCAGAAAAAAGCCATTATACAGTACAGAGACCAAGAAATCATGTGAGTAATATCATTATTTGCATGCAGCTTGAATTTTCAAATAAACAAATGCCTTGCAATTAAATTTAATAAAATGCCCTATGTTTTGATAAAGATACGTCGAGGCAAAAAGTGATAGAGTGACAGTTGTATTTAGTACAATATTTAAAGATGTGGATGATATGGTGATTGGTAAGATGTTTTTACAAGAATTGAAGGAAGGAAGAAGAGCGAGTCACACAGCACCACAGGTTCTTTTTAGTCATCGTGAACCGCCTTTAGAATTGCAGGACACTGGCACAATAGTAAATGACTGCATCGGATACATAACCTTTGGTATTTTTATTGTCTGTATAAAAAAGAAATTTTCTCGTAAATTTAGAAATTCAGTACTAATGCGCATTGAATAATAAAGCTTAGTAATCTTCGGTTAGATTGTAAAATATTAAAATACTTCTTATTTAATAGATGTTTAAATAAAAATATAGTGCTTAACAACTATTGACCTCGTATTATTGATTAAATGTCTTTATTTATTATAGTATTATTTCCACGGCATACGAATCCAGATGCACGCAACAATACAATCGATTTAATACACATGTTTAGACATTACCTACATTACCACATAAAGTGTAGTAAAGTTTATATTCATTCGCGAATGCGCACCAAAACGTCTGATTTCCTGAAAGTATTAAATCGAGCTCGTTCCCAACCTAAAATTACAGAGAAAAAAACGATTACGTAAGTATTTTGTAGATAGTTTAAAGATATTTAGCGAAACTACTGTAGAGAGAATGTATTTTTCTTTTCTTACAAAAGATTCTATTCAAATGTCCCATTACACAAGACGAACTTTTACAATAGTTTTGCTAAGAGATATTTGTTTAAAATTTATCCTTATTGAAATTGACAAATATATATCTATATGTATATTCCCTTTATTATAGGGGTCGAACATTCATTCGAAAAGAATGAACACGACGAGTCGATCGACAAGAATGTTAATATCTACTAAAATGAAGTTTAAACACCAAGATGAAGAAAATATTGCCTCGGGTCATGCGTGCTAGATAAATTTCTGGCCAAAACTGTACTTCAAATGAAAGTTGCTATTGGCCCTATAGGTTTAAGAATTTCAAGATCCTGTTGCCTCCGCTTAGTCGGATCCAAAAATATATAAGTCTTTAGAGCGATACAGGTTATACAACAAAAAGTTTTCGAGTCACATATGCTAGTTCTTCAAAACTTGATTCGTCATGTTTATCAATTTGAATAAAAATAAAATCGAGTGGAAGTCGATTTATTCGTGAATACTATGTGACAATAGATTGTTAAATAGGATCTTTAAGAAACTAAGTAAAAATAACACGACGTACAATCACGAAATTAAAAATTCCGTGAGCCCTTGATTACTGTTGTGAAATACGCTTTTTAAATTGTTGTATTACGTTATCTTTTCATTATTAATGTTTATAATTTAGTTTCTGTTCGGTTATTGTATTTTTTCTTATATTTTTATTAATTAATGCAATCCATTTAATGAGTTTATTATGTAAGATTTTTATATATTGTAAACATTACATCCGTGGGAAAGCAAAAATACTCGTGTAATGTCGAATAATTGCTTGCAAAAATGAGTAATGAAGTGCACGAAACGAGTCATTTTGTTGTTTGGATGAGGAATTAAACGTTCTTAGCAAGCGGTGAGCGTAGATAGAGAATTATTTCATACCGTCAATCTAACCAAATTACATCTTAATACCGTACGCTTAGCCTGTATCGCATCAGATGTCATCGGAATAACGATAACGACTCTGTCTACTTGTGTAATTAACAATGATGGTACATTGATAAAACCATTAAGACGAGGGAGTGTGCGAAAGATTTGAAAAACGAAGCGGCTAATTGTTAAGGCACTATTTAGTGTCGCAAGCACGTAACATAGTATATTGTTTTTGTAACAAATGATTTTTATTTTTAATTTTTATCCATTATTACATAATATTAAGTAATAAGATAATAAAAAAATATTGCCAATTTTTTAGTTACTTGAAAAGTTTATTTATATATCCACACGCGTATTGATTTTACGGGGAAAAGTGCATTTGCGCGTGAAAGGTCTGAGAATTAAGGAGTGCCCAGGGATGATGATTATCTACCACACCCTCGGTCGCTCACAAATACTACTTGCATTAGTTGAAAGTAGCTCAGTCACGGGAAATTCGTCCGTTACAGAGAGTCGACTTTTCAATTCTATTTCTTTTCGTTTTAATACCTTTGCTCGTCAGTGCAAATAATAATTTTTTAACTGTCGTAAGTATGATATTAATATGAATAATTGTAAAAATTTATTTAGATAATAATAATTTAGATAATCATCCAATGTAGCTTACAATTGTGTTTAATATATATATATATATATGAATTGAAAGTAAATTTGATCGAATGATTTATTTAACGATTTATTTATGATATTTTAACGAGTATTTTATATTAATTAATAGGTATGTTGCAATAGTGCCTGTACGAATCACAATTATTACTAACGTAATTCTACTTCAATTTTCAGCTAAATATAGAATGTGAAAATGGAAACATCGGCTATTTTGTCGGACTTATCGTCGCCATTGACACTGCCACCGTGTTCAGGGGAAAGCACAAATATCACCGGTGAATGCATCGAGCAGGAGACAGAGCCTGAATGGGAGAGCGAAGTGGTTGGCATTAAAGTATGGCAACTCGTGGGAATTATTCTTTCGGTCATTCTGGCTATTACAATAATGATATGCTGCTGCATTAGATTCAGAATACCAAGGACCAAGCAAGAGATCGAGGCTGATTATATTAGAAAAAAGTTGACTCGTAACTTCAGAAAAGAGTTGGCTAAGATTCACGACAAGGAAATGGATGAAATGGATTTGAAAAGAGGTGACTGACTACTTTAACATTGGATTAGATATTATCATGATCAACTTGCTATAAATGAATTAAACATAAAAATTAAAATAAAGCTTGTCGATCTAAGATTTGTAAATAAAGGATCTTGGATTATAAATACAAATGACAGGGCTGTAGATAATAAGAGATAAATTCATAAGATATTTTTCCTTAGATTAATATCATATATAATTTTTATTATATATAATATCATCATATAATTGAATGGCAGAGATTAAGAATGGGTTAATGAATAATTCGGTAATAACACTCTTGTACATTTATAATATAATTGAAATTTATTTATTTACTGGAATAATACAATAATATTACACGAGATTGTAATTGTACAATTTTTGTAATTAGATAAGGTCGAAAGTGGTAAATTAAATGTAAAATAATTATTGTAATTGAAGGTACATCAGAGTAAAAAATCTGACTTACTTTTTGTAATTATGTCGAACAATCATTTTGTTTAGCAATATGTGCGCGTGTGCGTGCGTGCTCATGTATTTTTAACGCGTCAGTTATTATTCTTGATTGTTTTCTTTGTATTTTATAGCTTTAGATCGTGTAAACGATGTTTTGAGCGCCGTAGAAACGGATGAAACACAAATGCAAGATAAGAAAATAATTTACAAGAGGTCAGATAGAGGATTCGGAACGAAGTTCAATGCAATGTTTCAGGATATGCGAATTCGGTTCAATAAAGAAGAACATACGGAATCGAATACAATGATTTAGCTTACTTAAAAACTTCCTTAAAACTGTTGTATTTTTAATTCGTATAAAGGAATTTGTTTTTGTATTTTGTTATTCATTGTTCATTAACCGTTTACTATGTAATTGAGATTTATGAATTATTTGTATATGTCATTTGTAAAGTTTATTTGTTTCTATTTGGCTTTTCCAAAAACTCAAGATTGCATAATATTTGAATTGTCGATTCAAGTTTATATACAAATGTTTGCTCGTTGCCTTTAAATAGTTCGAAATTTTGAATAATTTAATGAACTCTTAACGCTTTCCTTATTTACTGAAATATCTCGTGTTTATGTGTATTGAGCTTAAAAATCAATAGTTGGCCTATCACGTACTATCATATAAGTTAAAAAAATAACACTTGAAAGTACTTCTTATTTTATCAATACAATATATGTCATATAAATTTTCAGAAGTAACGTTTTTCACACTTTTTGGCCCTGCCAACGTGGTGATTTCTGTGCTTGTGCTACAATTATCTTATTGATTTACTGTTTGGAATCAAACATACCTAATCATACACTTTACAGCTATAATAGTGCACAATATCTTTACATTATTAATAGAGTTATGTTTAAACAATGGATAAAATTATCCTGTAACATGATAGAATTTATTAGACTCTCGATAACAACACTTTATACGATTGTGCCTTGTATTCTATTAAATAAAAAAAGAAATAATTATCGAAATTCATTCGGTCTATATATATATATATATATATTTATTTATTTATATATATTTTTCTTGTTTTATCCATAGTATATATAAATTAGACAATTTTTCATGCAACGGTAAAATCTACATTAACAGATATATTTTGTACATTGCAGTCGGTGGTCTATAAACTATTTTACAATAGCGGCATATTTTGTCTTTGTCTACAGCCACGAAATTCTTAGGTAAATATTGTTTTGAAAATAATGCTCCTCTCAATGTTCTCACAGAGCTGAA
This sequence comes from Ceratosolen solmsi marchali, assembly GCF_000503995.2. Lineage (NCBI taxonomy): Eukaryota > Metazoa > Arthropoda > Insecta > Hymenoptera > Agaonidae > Ceratosolen > Ceratosolen solmsi. The sequence continues at coordinate 14,531,267 of NW_011948413.1, forward strand.
CAGTGCCATGTTCATTATTAACTGTACGCCACGTACTTCCCATTATCGTTACTTTTTCACTTAACACATAAAACATTTGTTATAAATGCCCATTTTTAGTAAAATTAATATACATTTGCTTATACGGATAACAATCGTTGCAGCTCAATCGCTGTACTACAATAGTCATTAAATTTTATTCATCTATGACTTTTAAAAACGACGGCTGGCGTGTTGCACGTTTTTGAATGTGACAATTGATCGATCAAAAACGTTTCGCGGTAATAATACTTTGTATCATTACTATCATTAATGAATTGTTCTAATAATGGAGAATCAGTGTTTCTTAATACTGGAGGAAGCTTCATCGTACCTATGGTTTATTGTTTCAATTATTAAAAAAAAAAAAAACAAAAAAAACTCTCACACGACCTTCTAAATGATTATCCCGCGTTACAATTAACATTACATTATATCGATAAGAAATGTAAATGTATGCAATACAATTTTATTGATGAGACTGAAAATATCTATTACCTTTTGGTTAAATACTTATTATTTATTCTAGACAATTTTCTACGTTTTATAATAAATATTGTAAACTTCTCTCAGTATGTTTGAAACGTTATAAAATTGCCTGTCTTTTTATCTCGGAGATCATATCAAGTATTATAAAATTTATTCGTCAAAAAATGTACTTTTGCCCAGCCCTGTTCACGTATAAGCACAAAATTCTTTATTTTTCAATATATGTATTCGAGGTGTTTAATTTAGCAAACGCTTCTGCGCTCTTGCGATGGTTTAATTAACCTTAGAATATCAATATATTTAGATATCACCATTTAATACAAGTATTTACGGCTATTTACGGATAATAAATTATCGTGTGTAATGTTTTTTTTTTACTCTTGGTACACATTTATAAACGACAATTGGTCATTGTAATTAATCACTTATTCAAATCGATCGAATGAGATTCCAGTGTAATTTTAACTCTAATTTATTGAAAGTTATATTAAATAAAAGAATATAAATGGTCTTTTTGAAATTTTTTATTGTTCAAAAAATAAAAAAATAAACATTTGTAAAATAAGTTTGGTGAAGAAAACAAGGATGAATATTTGAATTTTAAAATGCATCGTTGGTCTGACGCTGTCTCATGTTTCTCCATTTTCTCCTCGTTGATTGTTTTCGTTTCACAAATACGTAAAAATTTGTACAGAAACATTAAAATTGTACAATAGAGGAGCATAGTTAGTAATTTTGGCTCGTTGCCTTTGCAATTGCGAGCATCATCCACTAGCAATATAATATTATGTACATAGTCGAACTAAAGTATCGTCGATGACAGATCATTTTCATCAGCTTTCTTCCTTGATAATAGTAATGTAACTCGTCACATTTCTAAACATTACTTCTCGACTCATTACAAATTATATTGATTTATACAGATTATTACAAAATAATTATATTTCATTGTATGCTAATTGTTAATACAATCAGATATCAGATCGAAACACCTGACTTTAAGAGTGCATGTGTTATTGTTTTATTTTTGCATAAATTTTACCGACCTATTTACCTCTTATGATTAGCCATTGTATAATTAGAATAAAAATCATACGTAAAACCATATTATCAATCTAATTATGGATGAAAAATATTCCTACTATCAAGGAAGATTTGTAAAAATTCATCATAAATTAGATACGCGAGCAATTCCCTCCTGGCAATACGATAAATTGCACAAAGAAATTACTAATAAATCCATTTGTTTATACGCAATTAAAATTTTGAAGCACAATATTTGTACTTAAAAGCTGAATGAAGCATAAGTAAATAATAACAATAATAACGATAAAAATAATAATAATTAAAACAAAAAAAATGGCTTGGATTTAGTTGATTTTTTTTTTTTTTTTTTTTTTTTTTTAACAAATTTGTGCATAAAAATGGTGTCTCTAAATAGTACGACAACTCAAATTTTAAACTTTACGCAACGTAGAGTAGTTCGGCACAGTACACAAGGATATCGTTTGAATAAAGCATCTTTCCTTATTTCTTCTTCTCCTCCTTCTCCTCCCCCTCCCCCTCCTTCTTGTCCTCCCTCCCTCCCTCCCTCCCTCCCTCTGCCCCTCACCCCGTCACCCACTAGGCGTAAGTACGGCCACTTTGATCGGACGTATCTTCAATTCTCTGGAATGCTCGATATAAATTATACACAACTTTTCACTGGTGCATATTACTGACGTGTCGTTAGTGGGACAGTCGTCGACTTTGGTAAAAGAAATGGGATGCTCGTTTGCGATTAAGGAAGCGTAAGGACGTGAGTCCCGGGTGCCGATGGTAATGCCGTCGCTCAGCTCCACTTTTCGCTTGCAACGTGAACGCATCCGGATTGCAAACATAAGGTGAAACATTGACATAAGGTGACATGAGCCAGGCATGGGCGTAGCTCCGAGGATGCCAACGAAGGCCTACGTAAACAGTATGATGAACAATTTTAGCGTACGGAAGCTGCTACACCCGCAACTGCCTACACAATGGATAACACAACGGACTTGACACATAAAGAGATAGCGACGGCTAAGGGTAGGTCGAGGATCCGTGCGACGTCGTAGCGTCATCTATCGCCCCAACACAATCGATGCAAGAACATTAAGCTGGGAGAGGAGGGGGGGGGGGGCGGTCATCGCAGCCGCAACCCGGGGCGAGAGTCGCCCGCCGCTCTACCTGGAGCGGCTCTCCCCAAAATCAAAGAATCGACAAAGAATCGAGGCGCGGTAGTCTCCAACGGGGCAAACAAACAAATCGGATCCTACGCTTGAGGCTGCCTGCTACCTCGGGAGGGCAGATCGACACGGCCTTCACGGCCGCGCGCCTGGAGGAAAGAAGCCACCCCAGCGAGGCAGTCTTCGTGTTTAGGCCGCCTAGGCGTGCCTTCACGATATCTTGTTCCTCCACCATGAGAATTTCATCTTGGGGCTTGGGTACTGGAAGCTAATGAGGGTGTGGGGAATGAGGGAAAGCATAGGGAGGAATCCGGCGCAGCTCCTGAGTTTGGGCCGTTTCTGTCCGGGTGGTTCCTTATGGTGGCGACCGGCCGAGTAGGGATAGGAGCTCGCCAGGGGCTCGCAACGGCTCTCGGCCTCGGGAAGATGGCCACCAGTCTCGCGACTCGACATCCGCAGGATCTTCGAATGCCCGTGGACCTGGGGCCCACCGGGGTTCGCGAGGGCTTTGATCGAGGCTCGTCTGTACACCTTGGAGCGGGATCTGGTGGACGAGGTCGAGAGAGGCCGTAGCCAGGGCCTGAGGTAATGGACCGCCGGTAGGCGGGATGAAGATGATGACGATGACGATGAGGAGGAGGAGGAGGATGAGGAAGAGGATGAGGATGAGGAGGATGAGGATGAGGCGGACGAGGATGAGGATGATGTTGATGATGATGATGATGATGATGATGATGATGATGATGATGAAGGAGAGGCAGAGGAGGAGGAGGAGGGTAGGGCCGCGGCGGTCGCCCCGTCGGGGCCTGCGCTGCTGCAGGCGGCCAGCGACGAGGCGCCCACGAACCCTCAGCTCGGAAACTTGGAGTAGAAGGCGCAGATGAGGTCGTAATTTTTGAAGCGGCAATACTGGACGTCGCTACGCACAAAGTCGGCCTCGAGCCCGAGGCAGTCGGACTGCTCGAGCTCACGGGGCGTGTCCGCCGCCACGGACTCCTTGTTCGCGAAGATGCTCACGACGAACTTGCCGGGCTTGAAGGTCTTGAGAACGCGCTCTATCACTTCCTCGTACGAGGCCTCCGGAATGTTGCTCTCGAATGACACGTAGGAGAAGTCCGGCTCCGGTGTTATGTGGATCGTCATGTAGCTGCCCTGCAATAATAAGTCCAATGGATGTTGGATGATTCGGTCGGTAGCTCGAGTCCCGGTAGCTCGTGTCCCCGACGGAATTTTTCTGCCGATCGGAGCCTGCCCGGTTGGTCGTTCTAATTATAATTGAAAACACTCGTCGCACGCTATTCTGGCCCCTCTCTAACGCTGGGCATAATGAGGGATAGAGGAGGGGAATGCCTCACGATAGGATAGAATCCGAGTCATTGCGGGAAACAGAGAGAGAGAGAGAGAGAGAGAGAGAGAGAGAGAGAGACGCGTTATTGAAACACAAGTCATCTTAAATGTCCATTTAAGTTTAAGTCCATTGAAGCTAATTGGACAAAGATGAGCGTAAGAGCCACGGTTACAATGGAAATCGAATAAACGTATTATGCCACGAAGTTTTATTAGAATAATATAGAACTAAAATATGTAAGTTTATGATTTATAATAAAGGCGTGGGCGGGGGGGCAATTTTCTTGTCGCGCGCGTTAAGTCGCGCAAGCGCGAATGAAGAATTCGAAGCTATGTAGGCTATTTGAGCGAATAGCGTTAATGTGTGTCGAATGCCGCGAATACCTGAACATTATCGAACGATTAGCTTTATGTTCCCGTCCGACCTTATTACCGAACTATGCTTCGCTTTAGGAAAGCTCACACGTGGCCTGGAGCGCCGCGTGGGAATACTCACGCTTTTGGAGACACCGTTCATGGAGTAGCCGCAGGGTTCGAAGAGGAAGTCGTCAATCAGCATATTAGGTATGAGCCTGTCGATGCCGGATTTTTGGGTGGCCTCGGCCGCCGACGAACAGATGTCACGGGTAAAGATGGCCATGACCTCCGGGTCGAGATGGGTCATTAGGATCTCGAGAGTCTGGTCAGGCTCGCGCTCGCCGTTCTGCGGCTGGTAGCGCTTATCCCGGTTCAGGGTGTAGAGGTACCAACAGTCGTTGTCCTCCGAGCCCAAGCAGTAGGCCTCGCCATCTGATCGTTAATAAACATCAACCAATGTCCTCGTTTCATTTCACATCCAATATCCATGTACTTTAGCTTTTGCCTTTCTTGCGCTTCCACGTTACTAGTTGCGCAATTCTCATTAATTATTCGAGATTCAATTATTTTACTTCAATGTTCGAGACGAGGTTGCAGCGTTTTTCTTTTGTTATGCCCGCCCTTTTAAGGGTCAAAGAGCTTCCTATGCTATCATCGAGAAATGTTAATGTTAATAATGAATCGTTGCATCACTATAATACATTTTCTCTAAGAGTCACGATCTTATTTAAAAATTCATTTCCGATAAAAATGTAGATAAAGACAATGGTAACATTATGTAAAATTATTCATTATATAATATAATATCTTATTAATTGGTTTATTCCTTATTTGACAATTATTACAATTGAAAAGCTTTTATTTTTATAAAGAAATCAATGTTTTGGAATTTTTCTTTCATCTCAAATATTTTATAAATACATTTGTACGATTGCTTCAATACAATATTACCTATCTGTCGCAGATACTTATTGGTTCAATAATTTATGTGGGTAAAATATCCAAAGTATTTTTTTTCTAAATTATTTTATTTTATATACGACTTATCGGACGTTTCCATTTTAGCCTAAGCAAGTAGTGATGGATTATGAATGATCAGACCTCTTATCTCTTCATTATAACACTTGTAATTTCGTTAGTGAGTAGACAATGTTTCTTTTTCATTTATCGTTTCACAATTCGTTTAGTCAAAATAAAACAAAAACAAAAGGAAAAACAAACGAAAAATATAATAGATAGTACTTATGTCATTCATTTTGTTATATCATTAAAAATGTATCGAACTTTTTAATATTCTGTGCTTTAAGCGCGAAGATTATTTTATTTAATATGACAAATCATTGCAATATATTTCTAATGTAATATTACTACTTAAATATTCTAATTGTCGAATGAAATGTACACTAGGATAACGTTTTGTGAATTCTTAAATTGAATTGTGAATTGAACAATAAAATTTATGTGAAATATAGGATGTCTAATGAAATTATTAAGAATTAATTTATAAAATGAATAATAATCGACATAAAGTTATTGTTCGATTATTGTAAGGTAGATTATATTTTGCTGAGAGTGAAATTTTTTTTCCATTTGATAATAATCCACAATCAATTACGAAAAATAAATAATCTTTATATTTTTTCATATTAAGTAGTGATGCAGCTGAATTAAGTGATAAGTAGTTTTTAAAATTGAAAATTTCATTATAAAACAAATGATCTTTACATCTATTGTAAATTCTAAAGAATACAAACTTTGCCAATAAATTTATAATTAGACATATCAATTATTTCTTGTGCAATAGATTTATGTATATATATATATATATATATATTTAGTTATTTATTATTTTTTTTAAAGATATATCTATTAATTATTTATTTGCAATGTATAAATAATTTGTTTGTATTATAATTACATAACACATTGTAACATTCGATAATAAAAATGTCGATTCTTTTGATTGATTAGATAATTAGTTAAGAAATTAGCGATTCTATTATTTTAGAAATTAATATTTTTTGTAAACGTATTTTTTCTAAAATATCAGATAAGTTCATAAGGAATTTAATAACACATTTAATATTTGTATATTGTGCTCGTGATATACTTATATTTACGATATTTCTAATTCGCTTACATGAATGTGTTTTTAATTCTTTTCAGTGTGTTGATATTGTTTTATTCTAAAATTAAAATACGAGTTTTGTTATTTCATTTGAATTTTCCAAACTCTATGTTTAACTCCCATATTTAATAAATAATACTCACCAGGAAAGAAAGTGTCCAATAAGGCAACTTCTTCCTCAAAGGCTTGATGCGGCGATATTTGTAATTCCGGTCGTTTATAATTCTTGCGCGAATAGAACAAATCCTAGAGAGAAAAAAATGGCGAATGAGATTTGGAATTAAAGATTACATTCTGTAATATATCTACAAGCGTACATATTTCTATTGATATACTTAGTGATGATTTACCATGCAATAAAACTAATATGCAGTACGTATAAAGAATAAGAAGGAAATTATTGTATGGACAAATAAAATATCGATCATTCGAAGGTAGAAAATATGTATAAGAATTATCGTATAGAATTTTCTTACGTACTCATTAATAACAGCACATATATATATATATATATTTTGTTATTGTTGTTGTTTTTGTTTTTTTGTTTTTGTTTGTAATATAATTGTATTTTAATATTCGAGTATTAAATATACCCTTTAAAAATTAAATTTTAAGGTAATAATAAAAATATGCGTGTACGTGTAAATATTTGCAACAAACTTTTGAAAAAATTGCGAATTTACATATTACAATTAGGTTCTAAGATTTAAAACTGTAAAACTACTCGTTCTCGTCTTAAAAATCACATTAGTATAAAATTAATCTTAATTATTTTTTTTTGTAATCGCCCAAAAGTCTTCAATGTGATAATCTGCCTATCTCATTTTCATTGTATAGTTTTATTCTCGAAAATTACTTTGAAAATTTGAGTTGATGAATATAAAAGGTCGTGTCTTAAATTATGTAAGACAATTATTTTTATGATACAACAAAAAATCTATTTAATCCGATTTCTAAAATTATATGAACTTCTTTTTTAAAAATTCTATGCATAAAAAACGACTAGTTCAATAATATTGTTTTATAATAGTTTAATTACGAAAATATTATAAGAGATATGGTTTTTATAATGCCAATGTATAGTCATTTAATTAATGTTACGCTATAAAAACCTTCAAATTTAACATAATTGAAAAAAAAAAGTTTTAATTACTTAACATTTATGTCGATTAAAAATGTAATAATTGCTTTGTATTATTATTATTATTATTATTTATTTTTTTTTTTACGCTAAACCAGTTAAATGCTATCATAAGAAAATAATCAAAATGAATGGTAAGCACGATAAAAGATAATGATAAAAGATAAAAACTAACTAGATTAAGTATAATGTACTAATCGATTTTAAACTATACATCTAACTACGCAAAAATTAAAGAGGTTGATGCGTTTTTTTTTTTCAAAATTAAACTCATTACTAGCTAAGTGATAAATAAATTGAATTAGTTACAATTGTAATGTAATGAATTTTAACGAAATTTGTTAATACACAAGTAGGTGGCTGAAGGGAGCTTGAGAGAAGAAAACATAATGTGAAAATACTTGTTTATAAAAATTGATTTGAATAAATGCTTTAAAAGTCTTAAAGTGCCTCCATACCTGGCAGTAAATAATCAATGTAGACATAAAAAATGTAGTAGTATTGCGCGATGATAGGTGGCGAACGTGGGGGGAATATACGCGTAGATGGAGGGTGATGGGGGCATATAACCTACGTTCCTCCACAACTGGTTAACGCATCAACCTCCTTAAAGTTCCAACTTTTTGGCTAATTTGTCATCGGGACAAATCGTGTGGCATCGTGCAAACAAACGACAAACAAAAAGCAAAAGAATAGTAAGCAGTTGTGTGTGGAGGAGTGCGCGACTTTGGGCATTTTTCACTGAATTAATAGCGCCGTATCAACCTTTGTGTCACACGATTTACGGAAAAGTCGGATAAAGAAGGAAGCAAACATATATATATATATATATACGTTACGAAGAGATATCGTCATAAGAAGGATCGATAAACGGAGAGAGTCGGCGGAGAATGAGAAAGAAAGAGGACTCGTACGCTTCAGATTTCCAGTGTATATCACACATGCATATACACTTACACAATCGCATCATTTATATATGCACTAGGTCAAGTTGTATAGCTAAGTCACTCTTTTGATATCCCTCCTCTGTCTCCTTCACCTGCTGCCCCTCGTCCTTCTCGTCCTCCTCATTCTTCTCCTTCTCCTCCTTTCTATCCGGGGGTCAAAAGAAATCGAATTTTGTACCGAGATTAACAAGGAAACTACGCAACAACGGCTCTCTCTCCGGATCTATCGAAGCACGACTTGCATATGCATGTGAGGTCATCCATTTCTCTCGATGAATGAATGAATCCATGTTTTTAGGAGGTCGAATGATCTTTGGGCTTGTAAACGATTCGTACTACTCAAATTATCGATATTTTCAATAACTCCTTTCATCTCGCACGCCAAACTCTTTACTTTAAGATGATTTTTATCTATGTTCGGAGCATTTAAACTGGTACAACAGTGAACTAGAATTTGTGATTTTTCCACGACTCTGTGTGTCACGTTAATTATTAAGCTAGAATGACGAAATATGATGAAATATGCTACAATATTATGTAACAAGTAGAATAAAGGCTTGCATTTAGGATTTAGGCAAAACTCGTATATTAAAAAATCAATATACGACTTCTCTTGAGGTCATCAAATGTTTGTTTCGGGAATATCTACTTTAAAATTAGCTAATATTAATAAAGATCTGTCGATATTGCGGAAACCATTTTAATACCAATGCAGAATCATTGATTTTCTTATTTCTTTGGCTGTAGCGATATTTTATGCTATGTGGGACAAAAAGTAACTAAATTATTGTACAACCTGAATTCTATTTCAAAGTAACTTATAAAAATGAAAAAAAGAAATGAACAAAGGCAATGTAGAAGATAACATTAATCAAAATATCCTTTAAAACTAAAAATTTTAAACTTAAACAAATTAGTTTTTATTTTTACGATCAATTAAAAAGAAACAAAAAAAGAAAAAAGAAAGAAATCTTGATAAAGCTTTTTATGATTTTACGTACGTATTTTTTTTTTTTTTTTTTTTTTTTTTTTTTTTTTAGTCATAATATTGGTAAGCCAACATACGACGACGATACGTTTCCATTATAGTGACCCGCACGTAAATTGATTTATTGTGTCTCCATATTAAGATAGGATATTCTTGATGAACTCGGGATAAATATTAAATTGCCTTCGTGTTCAAAAAGAAAAAGAAAAAGAAAAAGGAAAAACAGAAACCAGCCGCAATATTCAAAATATAAATAAATCGATAATTGCATTCTCACGCTGATGTTTGTTTGTTTGTTTGTTATTCTTTTTAGCTCATGGTAAAAAGAGGGGAAACAATATTGATTTATCCGATGTTATTGTACCTTATTAAAGATATACAATACACATTAAAGGAGAAAAATTGTCATATTTGTGAGATAATTTTTAATTTCTTTAATGCATTGATATATTAGATTATAAAGATCCGAATGCATTGAAACATTCGGAAATAAATTTGGAAAACGAATGAATGGATTCTTGATTTTGATGTCTCGTTTGACGTATAAATTTACTCGATTAAAGTTAATGCTTGATTTTTTTTAATTGATAAATTAGCTTTCTATGAGAAACGATTCTCTGTGTAAAATAATATTACATTTCGCGATTCGAGTTCATTGCTGTAGTATTTGAATTATTTTAATTGCAATTCTCGTCAACGGGTGTAATTGAAAAAAGTAACTTGTGCGCAAAGCAAGAAATCTGGACAAATATTTGAATTTTCAAGTCAAGTGAAATAATGGTATTTCATACTAATAAATCTTTTAATTTTCATGTAGAATTTTATGCAGTTTTTTTTATAATAGAATGTCTCGTTATAGGCATTTATCGAGGGGATCTTAGCCATTATAATATTGCGACGATAATCGCTTAGGTATCTAATTATAATTCTAATATTCTAATATTATATTCTAATAATATTCTAATGCAAATTAAATTTCACTCCAAATATATTATAAATAAAATATAAGCATTTGTGATTCCAGTTGAAAATCCATATTATTAATCATTTACTCGAAAAATCGTGGGACATTTAATGCTTGTAAAAATGTGGCATGGAGGATTTGAAACAGGCAACACAAGCACTTTTTTTTTTTTCTTTTTTTTTTACATAAATAAGTAATCACTATTTTATAACTATACATAACTAGTCTCATAAGATTACAAGAAAATAATTAAGAATTTATGAATTAAATAAATAAGAAATTTTAAAAAATCACAGTGTGTATGTACGCTTAAAGCCAAAGTGTGATTTTTAATAATATTTATTAACAGGATGAAATTTTTAAGCCAAAAATGAGAAAATTCGACAACCGATGGATAATACAAAAAGGAAAGAAAAAAAAAAAAGAAAGAAAAATAGGAAAAAAAATAAAGGGGAAAAAAAAAAGAAAAAACGAGTCTTCGCAAGCTTTTATTACGAGTCGCGCGTCAAGTTGTACGAATAATTGCGACTGCTTTTAAAATCCAAGATAAAGCAGCAAGAACAGAAAAGGTCAGTTAACAAGTTCCCATCGTCTTTAAAATTTATTCTGTGTAACTTTATTGAAAATAGTTGTGTACCTCGACTTTGTCAAAACCGGTGTAACTTTCAACAAGATCTAAGAGGGTCTCCAGGCACTGCAATGGCGTTGTTGTGCCGCAAGTCTTCAAGATGAGTCTGCGCTTTGACACAAACATACTGCTCTCGCTGCAAGTACACAGTTTCGAACGTTTATATTGAGAAGAATTTTGACAGTTGATTAAATTAAAAATGGAAAAATTAGTACTGCCCAGACACTTTCTCATTCGTTATACTTTTTTTGTTTGTTTGTTTTTTTTTTTTTTTTTTTTTTTTTTTTTTTTTTTCTTTGTTCGCTTCTCTTTATCAAATAGGAGTATCGTATACAAGATCACGTGTAAGAGGTCTGCGGACAACGATGACTTTGAACTCGACTCACACGATCGCCATTGGATATATCATTTACATTACATGTTTTGCATTACACGTCGCCTAAGCGCGTCAATTTGCTAATCGAGAGGCAGTCTGTCTATGACAAGAGTCTCGATACAATAATGCCCAGGTATTTCTTTAGGTAGGCCTTTTACGAATTACATGACGAAATAATGCGTTTTCAAAACATCAGTCCAATAAACATTGTGCATGCCATTACATAATTTTTACTCACGTCTTTTTCACGTGTAATTTTATCGTGCGTTTATCGTATTTTTTGTTGTCGTTGTTGTTTCTTTTTGTCAAGTTTTCTTTTCTTTTCCTTATTATTAAACTTTCAACTTTAGATCTGCATTCATAGGCGCATTTATCATGCCAACCGGACTAATACTATTAACGAGCGCATTGGAAAAACACATTATTATGACTTATATAGTACAGGTAAGCTTACTATTAATAGTATACCATTGCGCTATTCAATTTAAGCTACTCGTTGAGTCTTATAATTTCCAAGATTAATTAGGAATCGCTGGAATCATTTTGTTGTTTCTTCTCTTCTCTGTTTCATCGGTTTTCGTTTTTTTTTTCTTCACGGATTTGACTACCTTATTTAAAATAAGTAAAAATGGGTAAAAAAAAAAAAAAAAAAAAAAAAAAAAAAAAAAAAAAGAAAAAGAAAAAATCTCACGGTATACATCAAGACTAGTCGAAAACAATCCTTATAAAAATTCTTTGCTCAAATTTTATTCATACTCATGATTGCCATAGTAATAGTCGATCCTATATCCTCTATGTACGAAGTGATATTCTCTTTCGCTACAATACTTATCGGCGATGCATTAAACACCACCTGGGAATTTCATCGTCAATGGTAACACAAGTATCCCATAAGTTATTGAGACTAATTAACGAGACTATAAATGCCAGTTGGAGATCTAGATGTTAGCTTCCGAATTCATGAGCAGCCGCACAATCTTCTCACCAACTAACATCCCCGTCCCCCCAATTCGAAACTATTGAATTCCCGTAATCAATTCCGATCCAACAATGCATATGAAATTCCGAGAAAGTGTGTCGTAATGTTTTCCGGGTCAGGAACTGATAAGACGATCGCGAAGACGAAAAAAAAAGCGCGAGACTAATTTTCAACGCTTAGATGTCTCGTAGGCGCCTTTAGTATCAATTGATACTATCGCAATCTAAAAATATGCTGGGAATCATCGATGCCACCGTCAAATGTGTTCAGGAGGGAGGCGATGAATAAAAGACTTTTTATCAGTCGTAGTTGATTGGTCTTTGACCTATGTATGCGCGTTGGGGTAAACGCCGTGATAAAACACGAAAGTAGCACGTGGTGGCAGCATCCCGCGATCATCTTATATAATATGCGAACGTGCCCGTGAGATTCGTGGAAAAAAAAAAAAAAAAAAAAGAATCGCGACAATCAGCACGGAGAAACCTCCGGGTTATTTCTCTCTACGTTCGTGTCTCCCACTTTCATTGCCCCACGTACGAATGCAGTCTCCTACTTGTCCCTTTTACTCTTTAGCGACTCCTTTACTTCTCGTAGCACACATATACGAGCGATGCATCCACGGACACGAAATCGATATCCTCGCAACGCCTAAGTCATCCCAACGCACCAACCAGACGATATAATATATATATATAAATATATACTTCAACTTGCAACGTCATAGATTTTATATTTATTGCGTATTCTTATACAAAACAAAAAACATATATACGTTAATAAGTGTTGGTGCATTATTAATTATTTAAGTAATTTAATATAATATTAAAATCTCTGCTTCAAATAGGAATTTTTAAGCTTGTATAAATGAAATATTGAGAATTTTGCTTTGCCATAAAATTACAAACAATTATCCGTACAAGCCACGGTAGTTATTTAAAATTAAGCAAATTAAATACGCGATTTCACATTAACATTTCACAATAAGTATTAATACATTATATTAAAATTATAACAAAAATTTTATTCTACAAATTTTGCTACAAATATATTCTTTATAATTTTCAATGAAAAATATTAGTATCAAATGACAAAATATTAAATTTATAAAATTCTTTATCAATTTATAATTGCCGCATACATCTGTTTACAATCCAAATATTTCATCCATACACTTTAAGGGAGATTTGTGGAATCTTTTATTACTCATTCGCTCTTCTTTCTCTTTCTCACGCACGCGCGCGCGCGCGCACACTCTCTCTCTCTCTCTCTCTCTCTCTCTCTCTTAATCTCTTAATCTCTTATTCAGGATTGTTTTAATTTCTGCATTTTTTTTCATGTAATTTTTTCATCTGCCTTGCACCATAAGTCGAAAATTTTATCAAAGGCTAGACTGCGCTTTTCTCAGGTACCAGAATTAAATAAAGGATTAAAATGTGTGTGCATTAGTATTTAAGTGTGCAAATGCATGAAAGTTTGCATTATTCTGGTCTACGAGGTTATTTCGGTAGGAGCGTACAAAGCTTTTCAATGTATTCACGCTTTGCTTCTTCATGTTTAGATAGAAGTGCCGCTATTTGTTTACTATTTACACTATTTATGTGAAAATTTAATTAACGTTTATTTTTATAACGAGTATATACGGTTTAAAAAAAAATCATCTACAAATAATCATAAATTTATCAATATCAAATAGTTGTTTGCAGGCTACAAAAACCAAAATCGTTCAATACTTTAAGAATCTTTTCTCTTTAATAAGTTGACCTTGAGTAAATACTAAATGAATTTCAATGATAAAGTAGCAGACATTAGTTTAATTTAATGTTACAATTGCTTATCTACGTGCAAATTTATCAAGACTCACAATGTTTGAAATTTTAAATAAATAATGCATATATCTATTAGTAATAATTCAATAAATAAGTAAACAAAAAAGCAAATATATGATTTAGCCATTTTTGAGATAATGTCGAATATTTTAATATTTCTTTTTCTATTATAGCATTATAATTTTAATTTAAAGTTTTCATTATTTCAATATAATAAACTGCTTTTGCTATTAATTTACTTTACTGTTATAGCTATGTTTTTATAATATTTAGAAACCAAAATTTCTAATTAAAATGCAACAAAACTGCATTTAATTTTTTTTTTTTTTTTTTAATTATATAATTGTAACTCTAATACAAAAATTTTCAAATCAATTATTGAAGTTAATGGCATAAATGGCGGTAATCGGGTGTCGATAAAACAGAATTCTAAATTGTTTACAATCGCATCCTCTCAAATAAGATTTTTTATTAAATAATAATTTTTAAATTCTCAAAAAATATTTGTAATAATAGATGTTGTAATAGTAAATATGAAATCCCATTTATCCGGATGTTATGTATATCCACTATAAGAATTTATCATAATCAGGCATGATGGCATAATTCAAATTAACTCTTGTTAAATCACAATGAAACAAATTTATAGTAAATAATTTTATAAATATACATTTGTACTTGTAAATTTATATTTAAAATTTTACAAATCATCCATAATAAAGATAATCCAAAGCTTATAACGTAAACTATAAATACACACCAATTGTAACGCATATTATGAAACAAAGAAAACGTGTATAAAAAAAAAACCATCAATTGTTTTACGCTTTATATTATATTATCTTTGACGTGTTTCGTTTGTCCATAAAAATTAATAAATACTTAAATGAAAAGGTAAACAGACAAACAAATTAACATACATCTCCAGTATCATAGTTCTTGATCTCTGAAATATTTACTCCGTTGGTCTTATTTTCGTCAATCGAGGATACGAATTTATACATAAAATTTACGTAAAAAAGCAAAATCCACTGTTCAACAGTTAAGAAAATAAAGGAGATATTCAAATAAAATATAGATCCACAATTTATTTCATTAGTTAATTCGATCCAGCAAAATTATTCAATACCTTATTAAATTCCATATTTGTGCATGGCTTAACCAAATAACAAAAACAAAAAAAAATCCATTTATAACAAGAAATTCTACGTAAATTATACGTGATATGGATAGTTGATATGCATACGTCATTATCTATCTATTAATATAAAACAATGAGATAATATTAAGTAAAATTTCCAATAATTTGTTTAAATACATTTTACAATGAAAATGGCAGTCTACGCATATTTAATTATTGCAATTATATAGATATTAGTATAGAAGAAGCAAGGTGTTCGATCTTCTATAGATATATTTGATTAAAATTTTATCCCTTTTCTATCTGATCTTTAGGTAATTCATAGAGTTCCAATTACTTTCAATCAATTACATATCTTTACTCATTAAGTAATGAACTATTGTCCATTAGTTTTACGTTTTTATTTTAATTTAAACAATAAGTTTATTTATGATATTATTATTATTATTATTATTATTATTATTATTATTATTATTATTATTATTGCATCATGAAAATAGATTAAAGGACGATTTAGTGGCAAGCAGATTTGAAATCATTTTTAATTAAACAATACTAATACACATAACATTTATTCAATTATATTAAAGTTAAAAAAAATAATAATATTACTACTTAATCCGTGTTATTTAATACGAAGACCTGTTTTTACACATTTTTGAGATATAAATTTTTTATGTACTCGTATAAATAGAACGCTCGTCTGACCCGTGTGGTTCGAAATATAGATAAATCTAGAGAGAAGAGGAAAAAAAAAGGGCGAATGAAAGAAAGCGCGAGAGTGTGCGAGAGTGAGCGAAATAGCGAGAGAGACGGAGAGAGAGCGAAGCGACGAGAAATAGTAGGAGATACCGCCGCCACCTGTAATTTTCCATTCGTTCGTACTTTTTATATTCGAACTTTGTGCACGTACGTATGTTAGATTGCGTAGTCGTGAAAAATAATTGAAATGTAGAAAGAAAGAAAGTAATGGTGGAAAGAAAAATCATTGCTTGTAATATTTGGGCGTTACTTGACAACTTATGATGACAAATCATAATAACCCACTGATATTAACGTTGTCAATTACACGCGACATTATAATAAAACAAAAACTTAGAACGATCTAAGTGAGTAGTGAGCTACGCGAGTTTCGTCGCATCTTATTAATGTTATTAATAATCTAAGGAGCTGCTAATTAGCTTGAATGTATTAATTAAGCGATTTCAAATAAAGTGTCAAGGGCCAGAAGTGGTGAAAGGCGGTGGCTTTGCGCGGAGCGTAGAGAAAGGCTCGAGAAGGTTCTCGAAGAACGGATGCCTGAAGGCTCAGGTCCGCGCGGTAAAAGCTAAAAGCTACATAGACCGAGTCCGAGTGCCTCGTTATCGTGGAAAATCAGCTCGAGATCTCGATTATGCGAGCGTGTACACGAGGACCATCGGCCCGGAATATTCGAGAAGCCGGCCGGTGACGCTCACACGTGCAGACACGCGCGCCTCGAGCCCGGATACCGAAACCGAGCATCGATGAACTTTACGGTCAATCTCTAGGGCCAGACAGTAAGTAGCTTTCCCTCTCCGGATGCTGCGCGACGGCTGACGCGTCCTTGAGCCGTCGCGAGAGGCTGCGCTGACATCTCCGTGCTGCTTCTCACAAGTGGTGGTCGATCGTTTTTGTGTTCTCGCCCGCCCAATCGTGTCAAGTATATTAAAATAATAATCCATCGATTAAGATCGAGTGATAATTGGCCTTAATGAGGGATCTAATGGGTTAAGTCGGTGCTGCGGATGAGCCATCATCGCTGCCCGTGTGGGGTATTGTAGGTTAATGTAGGCTTCGACGAAAATAATCGCTAAATTTTCGTTTTTAACATTATAAATTTATTGTTTAAAGTTTGTGGAAACTGGGCAATGAGAAAGCAAGTGGTCTTATACAATATCAACATTTTTTTCAGATAAAAATTTCGCTTGATAAAATACAAATCTTTATTTTCACATGCAAGCACAGTAAATTTAAGCTATTATCGTACATTTTTAAGTGGATAAGTAAATTTTTCCGTGATATTATGTGAATTGTATTACAGAATAGATAGAGTGATTGATTTTTAGTAATTTAGTAATTTAATCTTTTTTATTATATAACTGCTTCGCTACGTATATATCTATTTGCTAATGAATGTTGTTAATTACCTTTAATTATAACAATTTTTTTATACTTCGAATCTCTATCCACGTAATAAGAGTATTCTCACTGACGTTCTACAAAAGTCATTTTACTACTATCAATGATTCAAGAAGCTATAGAATTTATTTTTAGCATCATTATTATAATTTACATTGACGCGTATAAAGAAAAAAAAATGAATTGTGTTCGTATTAGTAAATTTAATGTGTACGTTAAGAAGTAAAATATTATCATAATTATAGATACACGTGATTATTGAATAACTTACAGCGTTTCTATTTAAAATTCCATTCCCTTACATTTATAAAATATATGTTATTTATAGTATTATTCAAATGCAATAATAATTCAATCAAAAATATCATTTATAATTTAACATCTTATTAAAACTAATGCATCTTTTAACTATTACGAACAATGAAATAATATACAACTCCTTATTAAATACTATTATCTTTTAAAAATGTATATCAATAAGTTTTCTAAAAATTTGAATATTAAATCAGTATTTTGAAAAGATTTTGTCACAACGCACTGTCGAGAAAATTTTTAATTTGTATTGAAATTTTAATTTTTTATTAATATAGGAATTTTTTTGTTTTGCTTTTGTTTTTTGCTCATATATTGAAAATTTAGAAATTTAATTGATATTATGATTTAGGTAAGAATTTAATTCACGTAAAAAAAAGACATTAGATCTCATAGTCTAATATCATCTCGATACTCATCAATGAAAATAATACGAATATTTTGCGACTATCGACAGAATTTCAAATTAATAGATACTGGTCATAAAGATGGTAGCAAAAAGTATTTACAGTACTGCTATATAGTTAATTTAATATAATTTTTAAAGACGAGTACACTTGATATCAATTTCATATAATCTATCGGTCGTCAACTATTGTAGAATACTATCCAAAAACTACAAGACAATAACAAAGATATTAAATATCCAACCGGTATTCGACTACTTTTTCATTAAATATCATACATCAAGATACATTTATTTCAATTCGCAAAATTAACAATGTCTGTCGTTTAATTGAAAAAATGTTATCAATTGTTTATAATCAATACGCATCCTAAATGAATAATAATATTTATTTAGCACGTACACACTTCACGATTAAGGCATCTTACATTACAGGATGTCTATATTTATTACGATAAGCCAAATTTGAAACTGTATTCCAACATTAATAAATTATCCATCGCAAGAATTTAACTATTTGTTTAATTTTAAATTCAGCACTTTCACAGATTATGCATTGAAATCTACATTCAATCATAAAGTCAATACGCTGCAGTTGTAAACAATGCATACAATATATGAAATGACAATAAAACGAAATACAAATACAAAACACATTAAAGAATGGAAATATACAAGAGTTCATCAACACCCGCAGTAGTAAAAGAAATTATGCATTATCCAACAACTTATAGCGACACAGCGGAGAACAATTAATAAAATGTCTCTCTAAAGTACCGCGAGACACGATCGCAGCTACGTCACGCCCTTTGCTCTTATCGTCTCGGCACTCCCTTCCCCTTCCCCTTCCCATTCCCCTTCCGTCGCCCTCCGCGACGACCGCCGCCGCCGCCGCCGCCGCCGCCGCCGCCGCCGCCACCACCGCCACCAATGCGCTCCCTCCAGCCCCACCCTCCCCCCTGCTACGTCACGCCCTTCCTCTTACTGAGGCTCATTCAGCAATCGATAGAGAGCGGACGGTCAAAGCCGGCCAGCACACGTGCGGATTACATGCCGTAGTAGACGCAATGTGAACCTCGCCAAGGTGCAAGTTCAAGTGCACAGAGACGTCGTCTGTCGTTGTATTTTAGTTTGTTGGCACTCGCGTGCCAATTAAAAGATCTTATCGATACTCTCGACTATGTCGGGATTTTAATCTACAATAAAACTAGGATCGTTAACCGCGATTGTCGTCTATCTACATCCCCGTGATCGCGAGCTGCCGTATGAATTTAAACGAGAGAGCTTCGAGGCACTGCCGAGACGAAGTGCTGAGCAATTCCATCGCCCTTGGATTTTAACATTTATTCTGGACAAAATTACTTTTTTTTTTTTTTTTTATGTGTCAACAGTCTTAAATGCATTTACTGTCTTCTTTACATTGAATGACAATATGATCAGCTACGACGCGAATTTACTATGACCTAATCACTACGCTATATTAAATTATTTATGTACATTGTCATCTGCTAAAGATTATAGACTACGACAAAAAAAAAGTCTATCTTTGGAAAATTACTCGCTCAAACATTTACAACTACTTTATAGTTATTATTTTTTTCTTCTTCAGTTATGTGTTCTAGGTAGAGAGGTAGTTGGTATTACTGTCACTGCATCGTAGAGCATAATTTTTATTGTAAACAAATAATATATTACAAATCGTCTAATAGGTCACTTTTGTTCTACCGATAATACATCATTTATTAAATTAATATTTATACTACATAAATGCAATTGTACATTAACTCTTTTAGATTTTGAGTTATTTTTAAAAATTATATAGACAAAATAATTTTCCAAATTTACCGAAAGACAAATTGAACTGAATAATTATTTCCTTAGATTTATTTAGCTGAAAATTATTAATTTTTATTTAATGACTATATTCAAATATTCAAATTAAAGAAAAGAAAAAAATTCATAATAATTCAATAAATCAAATTTAATTGAATATAGAATAATATTATGAATGTTAATTCGGTACAAATATAAATACCTGGCATTAGCTAAATATTAAATAATTATTATAATGTAAAGTTTTATTGTAAACATTGGGAGCTAACTGAAGGTAAATTACAACAACGACAACAAACAAAAACAAACAAAAAAAAAAACGATATATTGTCTAATAATAAACCATAAGTTTAAAAATATTTTTAAATAGAACTTGATTGGATATGTCATTTGTGCAAGCTTTTTTGACGTTTTATTAAGTATATGTTTTGTAAGCTAAAAATATACATATTAAAAATCTCACTCCTAAATACGCGTTTAAACAATATTAATAATCGTAAAACGATTGAATCTTCCAAAAGTTAGGAAAACTGTATTTCAATATTTTACTAATTTTAATATTCATAATAATTAAAATAAAAGTATGATTCGTTGTACAATAATCATGCATTGTCCAATATATATATAGTATATTGTATGAGAAATTTTTTCATTAATTTCTATAAGCTTTCCATTAATTTAGATTGATAATAATTTTTGATAAATTATTATAAAATGCCAATGATTAAGAAAAATATGAAATAGCTTCACTCGCGCTCATTTACAATTCAATATATACGTCTATTTCATTATTTAAATAACATATTAGTATTGACGTAATGTTAAATCATATTATAATCAATGGTATTTAATGTTTATTAATGATTCAATGATAATAAGAACAATGCAAAAATAAATAAATGATGTAATTATATTTGTTTGTATAAGGCCACTGAAATTAATATGTGAATACGTAAAACTTATTTTGTTTGTTCAGGATATTTTAATATTTCATTTGTAATTAATATGCTTCGCATATTGAATTTAATTGTTCATTTGATTTATGAAGATTAATAAAGAAATAAAGAGTAAAAAAATCATTTTAAACTTTCAAATATATAAGTTTCTTAATTATATGAAAATAATATTAAATTACTTTATTAAGAAAGGTGCCATAATAATGTTATGTATTAACTATCGATCTACTCAAATATTTATAATAGTTGAACCTTACATAATCCAATTAAATTCAATTAGTACTATAACAATAATAATACAATTCAATTTTTATAAAGTTCAATTGTCATAAATCAATTAAATATATTATAATTATATTAATCAATCAGTACAAAGTTCGTCAAACAAAAAAAAAAAAAAAAAAACCAGTTGTTTTCCCAGTTCAAACATTCAATATCTTTTGACAATTATAATTGACAGTTAAATTTTTAATATAACAAATTATTATTAAACATAAATTCAGACATAAGAGATTCCACGATACAAAAGGATTGATCTATTTGAAATGGTCATTTTAGTAATTTTGTGACTTGGCGACCCTAGCGATACAACTAATCGTTTTATCGATATTTAATTTAATTGCAAATTTTTTGCCCCTACGACATTTATAATAAATAATATTATTTAAATATAATAAATATTATTCTCAAAGTATGATTAAACAGTGTTCAATCTATAAAAGATAATAAATTTAAACGTGAGTTTTTCATGTTCTCTCTAATGATCCAAAGTATATCGAAGACACAAAAAATACATATTTCCTTTCAATTTAAAAATTTAGCAAAAAATTGCTTCACTTATTCATTAATTATTAGAATATATTTCCGGCACTTCGTTAATAAAAGAATTATTAAGAATTTCAAACGTTAGTTTGCTGCACGCATTAAATAATTTAAAATCCATCACTGTTTTATTTTTTGTCAAAGAAAATGAAGAAAAAACATATTTCTGCGAGATTAAATTTAAACAAAAGAACCACTTTTAGTGAACAAAAATATAATAAATTTAATTCTCCCGACTGTCTTTCTTTATTAGTCATTTTCTAAGTATTATTTTGATCATTCAAAATAACTATAAAATAATAATAAATAACACAAAGTCGACTAATAATATAAGATTGTACATTGAAAGCTATGGGAAGCTTTTAATATTTGTTCATTCGGATCAACTTATTCGATACTTTTCAACCAATATTAATAAATAATATCGTAGCAAAGCAAACTTTGTATTGTTACAATTCTCGGAATAATAATTATTCATATCTCACTTAAAATGCTACCTGTCGCGGGCTTGTATTTAAACTAAAATTCCAAGTTACTGTGCTATCTAAGTATACTACAACTTATCTATAATAAAAGTGAAAAATACTTTTGCTTTGCAATGTTTCAACAACTTTCATGTAGGCGTAATTCCAAATTTTATGTTACAACTATTTATCGGCCCCGAAACGGGGAATTTGCCTTTATTACAATTCGTTAATTACAATTAAAGAAAACCTGAAAATCAACTTACAATCGAACACTATAACCAATAAAAGTAAATGAATCTTTTAGCCAATGAAATTTACATTAATTTATACTTTATCTTAAAAATAATAATTAATAGAGGTACTTTAAAGTAAGTGTATACAATATGCAAACACAAGATTGCAACACTTGCAAGATAGGATAGGTCTTTGATGTAACGATAGCAATATAAATCGTACCAAGACTATAATGTAATTGCATAAATCCATACCAAGTGACAATAGCAAAATTTTACTATATACGCATGCAACGACTGCGTAGTCTTGTTAATAATAGAATCGGTGAAACTGTAAGCGACGCGCCAAGCACTGATGTAAAGTTGGACGGCTTAACGGAATACTATCACATGTAGACATGTATAAACAGCGGCAATAAATAACGACGCGCATTAAATGAAATAATTTTAACAAGCTTTAAAAACGAAGGGCGGCATGCGAAAATAATATCAATTAGATGAACGTATTATCGGAAAACGTAAATTTGTTAATAGCGCTTTTAACCTGCATTCATAACAACAGTGAAATGTTCCCGTATCTCTCTCTCTCTCTCTCTCTCTCTCTCTCTCTCTCTCTGCTTTATTATGTAAATGCTGTTCTGTTTTTATTATT
Organism: Ceratosolen solmsi marchali; assembly: GCF_000503995.2. NCBI lineage: Eukaryota > Metazoa > Arthropoda > Insecta > Hymenoptera > Agaonidae > Ceratosolen > Ceratosolen solmsi. The sequence continues at coordinate 14,554,641 of NW_011948413.1, forward strand.
AGTTATTTATTTATTTATTTATTTATTTTTTTTTTTTTTTTTTTTTTTATTTATTTTTTTTTTTTGAAAGTATATTAGATATGCACATAGAGGGAAACTGGTTAAATGTGGTATTACCTGAGAACGTAGGCGTCAATCACGTCGTTTCGGCAAAAACTAATAATTTCACAGCGCACGATCTTCAAAAGGGACTCCCACTTTTGCCTGTAATGAAAAAATTGGATTTTTATATAACAATTCAGCTTAATGATAATTTACATACTTTCAATATAAGTCAACCTATAGTTTGCAATAATTTAAATTAATATTAATGATATAGAATTAAATAAGTATTCGTAATAAGGGGGAAAAACATCATTGATAGCATTTTTGGTAGATAGCTTTATTTTTTTGTATAATTTAGATCATTATATTCATTATATTATATCATAATTTTTATAATTTAGATCATTACGTCTATGATTTGAACTACGTAATGTCAATCTACACTCAATATAAAAATAAAATTATTAAATGAAAAATTTAACATTTTAAGATGTAAATCGATGAAATTTTCACATATTCACCTCTTAAAATTATACGTTTTAATACACCAATAAGGCGCTAATATATCACCGTAGTTTATAATAAATTCAATATCAATTAAGGACAATATGAGCCAAAATAAAATGTACGTAGATTATTGTATCGATTGGATTTCAATTAAATACATTCGAATTTATAATATATTCCTCCCACCGCATATTGATTTCGTATATTTAGAATGTATATTCAAGTACTTCACGTTAAAGACAACGTTCTAAATTTGATTAAAACTCACGCACACGCACACGCACACGCGCACGCGCACGCACACGCACACGCGCAAGCTCAAGCGCAAGCGCGCGCACACACACAAGCACAAGTAGTGGCACGATTTTGTCCAATGACACGCACACGCGCAAGCTCAAGCGCAAGCGTGCGCACACACACAAGCACAAGTAGTGGCACGATTTTGTCCAATGACATACATTTGTCATTGAGCATGTACATCCACTGCGATGCATATTTCGCAGATATTATTATTTTTCTAATTCTTCAGAATTTTTAGACATTGTAGTTTTACTTTATGATTTGAATTATAATTATTATATAAGCGGAAGAATGAAAATGTCGAGTGTAATTATTAATCCTATGTATGCGTAACCCCGGGATTTCTTAATTCTCGTCGTTTACAAATTTGAAAATATTTTCAACTTGCGGTCTTCGGACCTTGCAAGTCAAAAATAATCATAACTTAACCACCGCGACAACTTAATAAGAAATCGATACGATTGAGTTGCTCACAATTTTATCTAAATTCTCAGCTATACTTTAAATCTCTGCGACAATTTATTTCCTCAAGGCGCTCCGATAAATTGAATTTCAATAATGATTTCGATGTGAAATAGCGACGGCTAATAATAATACCAGAGAATTATGTTTCATTTCATGTTTGATATCAAAAAGCACAAGAGAGCCCCGAATATCGCATACAAATGACATATCGCAACAGGAATATTATGCACATGTATGTAGTTAACACGCATAATACACATGTCTAAAACATAAAGATAAAGAGCTTATGAGCCATATTGATTATAGAGCCATCGGTGTTGGATGTGGCATGGGTCATCGAGGGAAAAGCATTTCGATAACATTGCAAAATTCAGAATCTATAAGCATTTTTCTTAATAATTCCAACTCAACTATTCTATAAAACGAGTGCCGATTTCTCATTTTTTGAACTTATTTAGAAGCTGATGGATATTTCAACTAAAGTTATTTACTTCGACGATAAGTGTCGCGTATTTGCAATCATAAGCTATTATTTAATAACTCTTTTGCAATTTAATAAGGACATTTACAAAGAAAATATTAAAAATTGAAAATTATAAAATTATTATAGCGTTAGAAGATATTTTCTGAAAGTTGCACAATTGATAATTCAACACATTTGATAAAAAAAAAGGTAATTCGAATTTCTTTCAAGCACTGCAACAATTGTCTCGTATAGAACCATGAAAATTTCTTATTTCATATTGTACGATCAATTCCCACCCAAAATGAATAAAATATTATAACGTTTCATTTACTTTCCAACGAACATGCCTACGTACTTTCATCATTTATCATTTTCTTCATTTACAAGCATATAATTAAACACTGTCGATATTAATTATTTATTCGAGACTTATTTGTAAATTAAATAATGGCTTAATCGTAGATTTTTTTTTTTTTTTTTTTTTTTTTTTTTTTTTTTTCAAAAAGATGGGTGCTTGAAAATGTTTGTAAGTGAAATTGAAAATGATATTGAACAGATAATTTTTCATTACAACGACGATTACAAGAATATTACATCATTATTATACCAAGCTATTAATTTTATACGGCAATTAAAAAATTCTTATATATTATATAAATTGACCTTCTTAACCACGAGCTATCTACTAAATATTTAATAATATTTTAATATTATCCTTTTGTTTTATAAAATAATTTAAAGGGGCATCTCTCGTAATCAAAATAATATATACCCTTTCATTTACTTATAAATACATTTGATAAATAAATTTAATGTAAATGTAATATCAAGTATAAAGTAACGATGAATGTAAGATGAAATAATTTTGTAAATTCAATTCAATATTTACTACATTTACTATTTCTCTTAGCCTTCATATAGAAGAAATATTATTTTGTTAATATTTCATTTGATCGGTAAAATCGGTAAAATCGGATACGTTATAAATATTAAAGCCAATCGAGACTGTGCAATAGAAAATAATCTATCCTCGTGTAATATTTACTTCTAATTACATTTCAAAGAATATGAGCAAAAGTAACACAACATCAATCCATTATTGGTTCAATTTACTCGCGAGTATTCAATCCAATAATAATTTCATAAAAATGAAATACTTTCAATCTTATTGATATTAATTTCCATTTTATCAATTACCTTTCGTTAATTTAGTAATTTTTAAACTACTCAATGATTATAAATCAATGTTATGCGTTAACTTGTCAGAATAGAAATGATACATCTATTATATAATATTTATAAATTTATAATAAAACGTATCCGAATAATGTGAATCTGCTTTTAGATTAATACGCAACCACCCTCCGGGTTATGTAGAATTTTATCAGAATATTTCGGATGGCTTTCGTATGTATTGAAAATTTACAATAAATAATTTAAATATTTTCACACGCATATTAAATACAAACTTACATTACTTATTATTGCGAAGAAATATTATAGAATTTTGTAGTTAAAATTGTAAAATAAATTGTTGAAAATGACAAATGGGCACAATAAAATGACCAAAGTCATCTATTAACCAAGTGTTTTCTATTATGACATTTTAACATATAGTCAGGCGATCATACAGTATTGTCTTTAAATACAACCGATGTCTTGATTTGTATTTAATCTTCACTCGCGTCAAATGTGTATCTCATAAATACTTGTCAAAATAAAGGTATCGGGTTGCTTCATCATTATTATATGATATACCTGATTTTGGAGACGTCGTTATTGCATCGTGGGGTGGATGGGGGGGGGGGAGATGTGAGGAAAAAAAAAACCTTTTTATAATAACACATTAAGATATGTATACAATGTTTTCAATAAAAAATAATTATTTCCCCAATTAGCATTTGGGAATAATAAACAACCGATGAGACTTCTCAGCGCAAATGTCGAAATCGCTATCTTCGCTAATGTACACTAATGTGGCAGTCTTCTTGTCTGCTCCTGTTATCGAATGTAATGTATGTCTCATATAGACTTCGAATAAATGATACGAAGGTTCTGTAACCTATGTAAGGTAGTGTGTACTTGTACAGTGTAATTTCAATTGCGAAGATTAATATCGTTACTTTTCATAATATTTGTTCTCTATTGAATCGATGCTTTATCTATCTAAAACCATTATTAATATAGTAAAATGGATGACAATAACGAGTATTTATAAAATATGACATTGACCTTAAAAACAATTCTACATCATATGAAAGATATAATTTAAAATGCATAATTCGTAATACGTAGTTCATAAGAATAACCTATCTGATTATGTATTATTATAATATTACATAATAACTAACATTCAAATTTAATAAGTTTGCATTTCACATCTATCAAATACTTTTATTCGAATATAATAATTCAATTTGAATAGAATATATATATATATATATATATATATAGGACAAGTCAATTTGGTTAATTAAACAACGATAATCTAATAAGGCATATGAAATTCGAATGAAATTGAATAATTAGAAACCCGAAAAGAAACTTGGTAGTTGAAGTTCAATACGATCATACGTACAAATTTTTTTTATCAACTTATCGATTTAATATATTCCCTTCAAATGATACATTAACTAATGTTATGCATAGAATATAAATTCAATAACTAAATCATATCATTGCTTAATTCAATCAAATTTTTATTGTTATTTTCAAAACAACGAGCATTATACATTAAACAACATAGACGATTTTTTTTTATTATACAAATTTATATATATATATATATATATATATATATATATATATATATATATGAAATTAATTCAATATATAATTTTAAATTATAACCATAAAGAAAATTATATATATATATAAAGTGTATAAACTATTTTATATATCATGTTGAAACTACGCATTAAATTCTAAATGTTTCTATGTGATAAGTACATACAAAATGTTTATATATTTATGTTTTGTTATTATATATAACGAGTATATATGTTGTATATTATGAATAATTAAAAAATGTCTAAATATTGCATTTCAATAAATAGTTTATCAATAAATACACTAGCTGATAGAATAAGCGTGAATTATCTTGAGTTTTTATGTTAATTAAAAATATGACATTTTAAAAATCATAGTAAATATAATGCTCGTTGTGCTTGAAACTGTCGAGAATAAAATATCATGAAAATTTGAATTTTATAGATTTAATTAACTAATACGCTAATAATAATTCTTTATATGGGCCATTATTTATTTCTAATTTATTCTAATGTCGTAAGAAAAAATTCAAATGTGTTGAATTTCTAGCGTGCGCACGCGCGAACACTAAAACACTGTTTTCTTTTCTTATTTTTTTAATTTAATTTAATTCGCAAACATAAATGCATGCGCGTGTGTGTATATACATATACATATACATATACATATACATATACGTATACATATACATATACATATGCATATGCGTATACATACTAATATTAAAAGGTGATATGGTAGAATTTGCTGATGAAAAAAAAAAAAGATGAAAATTGCGCAGAGAGAAATAAATAACAGGTGAGAAAGCTGTTGAGATATAATGCCCATACATTTTAGAAATAAAATTACAATGAACAAACGATGTAAGTCATCGTTAACTGTATTAAATGAACGATCGAGAGACTGCCGCAGTCTCAGACAGTCGGTTAGTTTATTTGGAGCGCAAGAGTGCGCACGAGCTCGGGGATAGGATGAATAAGAAGAAAGAATCTCGCTGAAAAGCTTGGAGCACATGAAGTAAAGCGCGTCATTAGCGTCGGTTTCCAATTTCAAAAGTAAATAAATATTTACCGAACTTAGAAAAGGGGGGTTACGCGAGGGGCGCATAAGGAAGTGTTCCCAGTAACCTTGAAAGTGCGAAAATGAAAGGCGGAGACGATCGATCTACGTTGCGCGCGCGCGCGCGCGCGTGTGTGTTGTTTCTCTTTAAAGTTAAATTAATGTCCAGCTCGGTTGACACCTCAGCGTTGAAATACTTGCGTTTAATTCCTTGGCGGATGACGTTCCCTGCCGCCGTTATTCCCCCGGTAATTTGCGAATTTAACGATGCTCGACCGCAGCATCACAATCAATGACTGCGAGCGTACGGACTGTCATAAAATTAATGGAATAGTACGACAATTTTTAAAGAGAAAAAAAGTGAGGCTGAGATGCGCGTGAGGTGGCTCTAGCTGGGCTAATATTTATATTAACAACTAATGCAAAATTCTTATATTAAAAACTGTTTTATTGACTAATTCGGATATTGTGGATGTCGGCAAGTATTGCCATACATTCGGGCCGGTGCGATGAGCAGGGGAAGGGAATTGGGGATGTGGGGTAGGGGTGGGGGTAGGGGGGGGAGGTTTAATTCTTAAAACTTAATTAAGACAGATATGAAATTGATTCATGACCAACCAAAGAGATTTATGGTAAAAGCGAGAGGTTGATAATTAGTATTTCTTTTTCTTATTAAAAAGTGCAGTCAATATATTTAATAAATCCAGAGCATTAAAAGTTAATTAAAATTCATTGTTTATAATATATGAGAATGGAGGCTCGAAATTTATTATTTCAGAAGCTAATAAAAGTCATGTTTATGATCTTAAAACGCGCTCGGCATTTAATATTTTCAATATTATATTGGTACAATTTTTATTATTGAATATTAAGATCGTCGAGTACGGCTAGTACGGTTATTAAAAATGGTAGTAGTCAGAATCACAACTTTCAAACACAAAATAATATTTAAGGATGTATTGAAAACAAGTCTTTGATAATTAGAACGTCGTTCGGAATGAGGCGAATGAAAATTAATTTTTATTATAGATTAAATCTTCTAGAATATATTGAAAAGGCAACGGGAAAAGTGATCACAAGCATTTCATAGAAACCGCGTTTGTATTGGCAATATGTGTTTGACACACACCAGCAAAGTCACAATCAATGAAACCCAACTGCAACGACATTAATCTACATTAATCTACATTAATATTCAACATACTTAATGAAAGTAGTGTAATATCAATCGTATTTTCTTACTTTTTCTTATTTCGTACGAGGATTAGTTGAAAAAATTATTACTCAAATTATCTCAATTGATAATGCAATTGATGTAATATACGGATTCATTACATTACTTAATTCACATTCGACTGTATAAGATTATTTCATGAGATATTCAAGGAAATTTTTAAATGAAAATTGTTAAAGTTATTTAAATGACGGTATTGTATATTTATTGGGCTCTTTAAAAGCTTAAGTTTATAATCAATAAAGCCTCAATCGTCGATGCTATATTCAGTTTGATTAAATTTAAATTTAAAAACGAATATTTTTGTACAAATTATTATTACACTTATATTATATTACTATACTGGGGATTTTTTGTTTTTGTTTTTTGTTTGTTTGTTTGTTATAGGGTATAAATAAATGGAAGGAAGAATACAATATTTAACAATTTCCTATTTATAGAAATTAAAAGTTCTGTATACATCTATTATTCATATATACACGCGCGCGCGTACATATTTAATTTATCGTCTTATTTTGGCATTATTAAAGATACATTAATGTATTTAAAGACATTGCTAAATATAAGGTCACAATAAACAAAAGGAAAAAAGAAAAAAGATTGCTTTATTACATTTAACTATTTCCACTATTTTATCGCTATTTTTTAGATAATCATTAGTTAGTAATTATAATAATAATAACAGCGACAATAATAATAGTAGAGTCTTATACAATAAGCAATATTATTTATTAGAATATTTTCTTTTTGTTTATTACAATGTTAGAAAATATTGTTAATATTGTAGGAAAATTAGTCGATTCATTTCCTTTTTAAATCAGTAATTCAACTATTTATGAGATTATATATATATATACGCACACACGCACATAATTAAACATCGAATCAGTCCACAATTTACGTTCTTCGTTAAACAAAACAATTAACATCATATTAAGTCGGCCGAATTACTTTATGATTACGTTCTATTTTTATTTGCAAAGTAAACTGTTAAAATTATATGCTAAAATTACTTTCTCAATAGTATACAAACAAATAGAAGCAAATACGTTTCATCACAGTGATTTACGCGTTAAATTGACGTTAATCAAGATGGTGAAAACGAGCTAAAAAAAAATTTATATTTAATAAGCAACAAAGCCAACGATTATTATGTAATAAAATATATCCACATTAGAAATTTAAACGAATAATTCATATAATTTTTTAATTAAACGAAATTCTCACACATTTAGGTGCCTGTCGCGTGAAACGGAATGTGCGAGATGATTATTTGCCAGCAACATTAGAATAATCCGTTATCGATTGAAATAATTAATTATACTTTGTTGTGTAGAAATAATATATATATATATATATATATATATATATATAAAAGAAAAAAAAAACCATTACAATTTGATGTAACATATCAATTTCAACGACGATAATCATTTTAAATGTAATATTACATTTTGGTTAAATGCCAATAAATTTTTTTAATCGGCTTATTAAATAGTGTGTAAAATAATCAAAGAGATAAAAAAAAAATGATAATAATAATAAAAAAAAAAGAAAAAAACCACTAATATCCAGTACTTTTGCCATACATTATTATAGTCATATTCGTGTCATATTCATATAAAATAACAAATTCTAAGACATTTGGAGAAAATTGCTCATTTACATTAGTTGAGTTGAAACTTGTATCGGAGAATTTCGATTAACCGCAAAATTGAAGCGAAACAAGCTATGTAGATATAAGAGGACCATAAAATGTTCCCGGGTTGTTCATTTATCTCACTCTACACAGATGTTGAGCTCTCTGTTTGCAAGCGTTGGCTATCTTTCTTCAATTAACGAATAATCGATACGTCAAATAAAAGACGCTTTTAATTAATTACAGACCGTGAAAGTCCGTTCATTGTTTAAACAATACAAACAAAAAACATCCCACTCTAAGCCTGCGACTCTAAGTGCAATGCATCGTCGCGTAATTACGTAATTACGCAATTACTTGTCCTATCGTTCGTGCGTACGTTCATCTACACGTATAGATTCGTTTATGCAACTGCCCCGAGACGTTTCGTTCCGTTACAACATCAACTTGCATAATCGCGCTAAAAGAACCGACCTAAGTTCAACTGACTATTATTGCCCGAAATAACGTGAGCCCTTGGAAAATAACGGCCGGTCTCCGTTATAATAGCGAGACTCGCGAGTCGCGCAAACGCAAGGTGAACCTAATACGAATACGCGCGATGCGATACGTGAAATCTGCGGGAAGATCGAAGACACGCGCAATAGCCAAGGGATTTATGCGCAGTTTTCCTTGATCGAGGCGTAGGTGGATGTAGCGACGGAGCACGCACTCGGCAAAGTCCTACATTAGATCTGAGAAAATCACAGGGGACAATCCCCGGCGACTCTGCCCGTCATATCTCCCCTTGACACCCTTTGGATTTCGCGCATCTCCCCTACGTCGACTTTTGCCGTATCGTTAGTCAGCGTAAAGAATAAAATGAAAAAAGGGAAGGAACGAGCCCGTCATTTGAGGAATCTCGTCGAGGACCTCGTCGAGCACGTATGGATATTTACAAGATTTAACGATATAAGGGATCTATCTATCTTGGTGCGCTTTGACGTTCGATCGAAGAGATACTATGAGCAAGTCGTCATGTTCCCGATTAGACAATTAGACGTCTACAACAATTTGATTGTAATGGCGAATAATAATAGCGTTCGTTAAACACAATGGCAATATACTTTTGTGTTTGATTTTACCGAACGTTTTTTCAATGCAAGTCGTAGCGTTTCTCAGCAATGAAAGACCAACTCCCCTGCGAATGCTCCGCGTCCCTCCCCTGATCTTTGGAGATACACGAGTTACGGAAATTCTTTTGATGCTTTCAGGGTGGATCCTCCCTTACGCGAGCTCACCAATTTTTATTCGGAGAGCAATAATACTTTAGCCGGCTATTCCAGCTTATCTCTGAACTCTTATCACTGGCTTGGCACATACAACGACTTAGCCAAGTAATTGCGTGCAAACACGTCGTCGACACACCCAATAAAAATTCCAATTCCTCCATCAACCCTTGCTCGCTCGTACTCCGTTTTTCCTCCCCTTTCGTCGCCCATTATCCTCTTGACGCAAGCCCACGTCGAAGGAGCAACTCGATAAGCTGACTGTTGTTTTTATTGGCCGAGAGGAATAAATGGAGGTCGGGTCGGTTGGGTCGGTCAGTTTGGTTGGTTTGGTTGGTTTGGTTGGTTTGGTTGGTTTGGTTGGTTTGGTTGGTTTGGTTGGTCCGTTAGTCCGTTGGTTGGTTGGTCGGTCGGTCGGTCGGTCGGTCGGTCGGTCGGTCGGTCGGTCGGTCGGTCGGTTGGTCGGTTGGTCGGTTGTCGACGAACCCTCAAGTAAGACGGATGGTCGTGTACAAGGAGGATCGAAGAAGATGGGACAGGTGAGAACAAACTCGAGCACCGTGAATCGATGTCAAACGACGATTTTATGAAGCTCGGAGAGCTCGGGAACCTCGAGGACCGCGAGGAAGCGATGTGCGATGAAGGATGATGAGAGGGACGAAAAGGTGCGCGATGTGACGATAATAAGTCGAGCGAACGTGCTTACCGGGGTATCTGCCTGAGGTCTCGTTGCCTGTCCTTGCCATCGCTGCTCGTGAACCAGATCTCGAGGAGCTTTTCCACACCCTCGAAGAATTGTACGCTCTCGGCGCCGTCGTTGTCGGGAATCGTGGCCGTCGTTGTCATCGTCGTCGACGGCAGGCTATTCAGTTCGGTGACTATCTCCGCCATGGTGATCAGGGGCTCGCACCACGACCCGAGGTAAAGCTCCCAGGATGACGGCCGCTGGCCGATTGACCCACCGAAGCTTAAATAGACGATGGGGGTTGTCTCGTATGACTCTTTAAAAAATTTTCTACTCGTGCCACAAGTTCATACAGGCACGTGCTATTGATGCTGCTACTATTCCAATTGCCAATAATAATAATGATGATGATGATGATGGTAGTGGTGGCGATGCTACTTCTGTTGCTTCTGCTTCTGCTTGTGCTTCTGCTCTGATTCTGCTTCTGCTTCTGCTTTTGCTTCTGCTTTTGCTTCTGCTTCTGCTTCTGTTTCTGCTGCTTCTGCTGCTTTTGTTCTGCTGCTGCTGCTGCTGCTGCTGCTGCTGATGGTGGCGGTGGCGGTGGCGGTGGCGGTGGCGATAGCGGTGGTGGTGGTGGCGGCGGTGGTGGTGGCGGTAGCGTGGTAGGTGGTGGTGGTGATTGTGGTAGTGGTGGTGGCGAAAATGGAGATGGAGGTGGAGGTGGAGGTGAAGACAGTGGTTGTGGCGGAAGTAGTGTTGGTTAGTGGGTGGTGAGTGATGGTAGGTGGTGGGTGGTGTCGGTGGTGATGGTGGTAATGATGATAATGATGATAATCGAGTGCGTATGAGCGGTAGCCTCTTCGAGGGGCGCCGATAACGCACGACCCCTCGCTCCCTCGCGTCCCTCTCTTCTTATCGATGTCTCGTAGGCTAATGAGCTACCGTCCTCCCTGCATTCGTGCCGTCTTCTAGACGTGCGCGCGCGGTTCCGTACCTGCGTGCATGCGCGCGCGCGCGTGCGTCTCGCGTACGCTGGGGACGTATGTAGTGTGCATGCGGTCACGTTAGGAACATAAAACGAGATCCGCGCCCGCGCGGGATCTAGACTCGTTTCTGCTCTCTCTTCTTCTTATTTCTTTATCTTTTTAATATCAATATACATACATACGCGGTCGCGGGTGTCACGCCGATGCTGACTATTCACGTATTTACATGCATCGACGCACGAGTACGGGGGGCGATCGTTAAGGCCTACGGCTGCTACGCGCTGCGTAAGTGTGTGTGTTGCCTTGCGAGTGCGGTGCGCGTACGTGCACCTCGTGCATGCTCGTGCACACGGATTCGAGCGCGCGGCCGCTGTGTGAGGCACCGTGCACGTGCACGTGTGTACGTGTGCGTGTGGGTGAGCGTGTGCGTGCGCGCGCGTGTTTGTTGTGTACTCGTTTCGTGCTCTCGCGATAAGCGGCCGCGATACGGCATCCACGGCAGACGGCGGTTTCGATTTCACTGAGGGCCAGTTCGGTGGAGCACCAGCCAACGGAACGGCGCGGAGCGGAGAGTCAAGGACCATCGCGGCTCGCCCTCTATCTCCGTCTCGCTCGCTCTCGAGCCCCGCGAGTGCGCATGCCGACGTCCGTGCGCTTGGTGCGCGCGCGCGCGCGCGCTCGCGCCGGCTTATGTCGCGTGCGTGCGCCTCCCTCTCCTCCTCCTCCTTCTCCTCGTCGTCGTCATCCTGATGCTCCTCTCGCCCGCCAGCTTAAGAGGAGGACGGAACGAAGTCAGCCCCCACCGACCAATCGGACGACGAGTGACGCCGTGCGCGGATTCTCTAGCGGACGCGCGCCACTTTTTTCCGCGTGCGTCGTCCGTTTGAACGTGGACGAGCGGACGACGCGATGGCGTTGGCCCGATTGTCCGGCGGTGCGACATCGGCAGCGATCCGCCGGCTCTTTCCTACCCGCGACGTAACGGGAGATACGCGCGAAGAGCGTTGACCGACCGGGCGAGTCACGCATGCGAGGGTGCAATCGCACGAGGAGAAGCTTGCGATCGCTACGAGGGATCCTCGGGCTCTCCGTGTGATCCTGCATGGATCCTCGCCGTGCATGAGTAATTGTGGGTGCGCGAGCGTCTTCTCGCACTTGGCGACTTTCTAAATTCTATCGAGCTTTAGTCGAGTAAAGTCGGCGCGCACCACTGCCGATAATGGGAGTCTTAAAGGGTTCGATAGGGTTGTTGCTCATTAGGTTGCGACGGTGAATCGCGCACTTGTTAGCCTTAACCTCTTTATATAATTCGGTGAAAGCGCGAATTTTCAGTGGCTCGTCGTAAGCTTTTTGGAGATTTTGCATTTAATCGAATTTTGCTAGTTAATTGTGCTTGGTATTGTCGTTCGTTACACGCAATGTGATTTTATATCATACGTATTTGATATTATCGCGTTTAAGGCAATGGCATTGTATGTGTTGATAATATTGAACATTAATTGCTTGGTTGTAAGATGAAATGAAATTCCGCGACAACACTTTGCTAATTGGCCGATGCTATTTTTATGCTAATAATAAAGCGTCGAGAAACAAAAATAAAACAAAAAAACGTGAATTGAAAAAATGTACGTAATTAATTCTGGCATAAAGTATCTGATTATGATTTTAAACTTCAATATACAGATTTATTTCTCTATATTAATTTTATTTTTGACGTTTATTGTTGAAAGCATATACGAAAATACGAAAATAATTATTTAATTTTCGAATATATATATATATATATATATATATATGAATACATATATTTTTAAGTTTTATTGAAAAATTATACTGTTAATTAAAATAATATGAATGCATTTGAGTTTGTCCAAGTAATTTAAATATTTTGTCAATTTAATTATTGATTAACGATCGATTATCTAAAATTTATAATAAAATGATAGGCGCGCGCGCGCGCGTTTGTAAATAAATTTCATTTAATATTTTTTTATTCGCTAAGACAGTATGCAACTTGAAAAATGAATCGAATTTACTTGGTATTATATTGTTTATTAAAATAAAATGGCTTTCGAACGGGCAACATGAAAAACAATTATGTAAACGAATATAATTCCCAAGTTAAATAATGAGCCCCCCCTCCCCCCGCCAAGCGTAAGATGCAATTGTTTTAATATAATTGTAATTTTTTAAGTGAAATGGTAATTTATATTCGAGAGAAGTATTAGTATTGACATATTGGAGAGGAAGAAAAATAATTTTTATTAAAATCTATTCGTCTATTTATCGTGTGTATGTATGTATGTATATGTATATTATATATATATATATATATATATATATATATATTATTTTTTTAACACTTTCTTCATTAGTAACTATTAGTAGGGATGGTAAAAATCACTTTTAAGCGTAACTTGCGTAACTTAATTGTCGCGCTGAATCAGAAGTAAATAAATTTGTTTCTTCCTACTCATGTTTTGTGTTTAAGGACAAATAATAAGACTTCACTTGCATTGCTAATTTTAATAATTGATGAAAAACAATGTCTCAAAGAAAATGGTAAACATGTTGTTTATGTATGAATAAAATTCCTTCTAATCTTGTGTTAACTTCAGGGAGGTTAAAAAATTTTCTACTTTGTCATAATATTATTAAACTGATATAATGCATTAAAGGGAAAGAAAAAATGCAAAAAATTTTTATTAATGTATACTAGATGAAAAAATTACATATTTTGAACTATACATCTTAACTTCCTATCTCAGTAATCGTGAAATAAAAATTGCTTATAAAACAATCTTTTATTTAATGAACAATAATGATTAAATTTTTTTGTTTTCAAGTAATTTCAAAACTTCATTTAATTACTCATAACTCTAATCGACAATATTATCATTTATCAGTATTAATATAAAAATTAGAAAACATGAACCAATGTTTCATTGAACGTTAAACTGAGCATTAAGTATTAATTAGATATTGCGAGTTGTATGAACAATTATTAATACAGTTTTATAAAAAAATATTTTGCACTCCCATTATGTACACGCGAATTATGTCAATTTAAGCACGATCGATCACTGCTTAAGTTTCGATTTTACGAAGCTGGCGCGATAATCTTTTTCTGTTCCACTTTTTTCAAGCTCCTTTTAGCGCCATTCTTCTGTCCACTTTTCTTCACGATTCTACCAGACTGCGTTTTGTTTCTCTGGCTATTCGACTGCTTCGTCCTCTTCGAGATATTGGGACTCCTTTGTTTACTCTGCTCCGTCTTCTTCGAGGTATTAGGAATTTTTTGTTCCTTCTGCACCGTCGTCTTCTTCGATGTGTTAGAAGCTTTTTGTTCCTTCCGCTCCGTCGTCTTCTTCGATGTGTTAGAAGCTTTTTGTTCCTTCTGCTCCGTCGTCTTCTTCAAGGTGTTAGGATTCCGTTGTTTCTTCTGTTTCTGAGTCCTCGGGATACTAGGACTCCTTTGTTTCTTCTGCTTCGTCCTCTTCATTATCTGCGCATCCTTTCCTTTCTTTTGCTTCGGTTTCTTCACACCATTAAGAACCTTTCGATCTTCGAGCTTTGCCGGGCCCGTCAGCCTCTTCAGCTTCTTTTTCTCCTTCTTCTGTAGCTCCATCTTGATCTTCCTTGCATTACTTACGCTAATGAGCGCATCAGTGCTCATGGGCTCGATAACTTTGCCCATCTTTGTCTTCACCGCGGGCTGGGTGATCTTACTGAACGTTTTCTCGGGAACAAAGTCACGACCCAGCGGCGCCCTTATGCTCGCTTCGAAGTCCTGAACGCTGGTGAAGGGAAAGGGCAACTCGCTCACAAGGTGTTTCCCAATCTTTGGGCACTTCTCCTCGATGATGACGACGTCGCCCTTGTTTTCGTCCCGGCGCGGTGGCGGTTTCGGCATTTTAATTAAAAACCGACGCTTCTTTCGAGTCGACGGTTTGATGTTCTTGCCACCCCAACTACCCCATCCAGGAAGTTGTAGATCGATGTTTTCCGGCTGACTCTTCTTTATCTTTCAGAAAAAAGGAAGAAGGCAAAAAATGATATAACTGGAAATATAAATTGTCGCTCGCTTCCTGGTATTTTATAGAAAGCGGAAGAAACCTTCGCGCAAGCAATTGCGCTCAATAACAATTTCAAAAACCGATTATTCTTATTATAATAAAGTTTGTGCGTTTAAATAGCTAAAACAAAATATATAATGTTGAATTTCTATATGACATTTCGTCAACAATCGTTTTCATTTAATAATCTACAAGTACATTGTATAGAAGATAATCACGTTAAAATTTTTAAGCAAAACTAATAGCAAAAATAGTTTTAACTATGATTGCGGATGTAAAGTCTTTAGTTAATTGATAAGTAAACAATTTCTTAATAAACAATGTGTTTTAGTTACAGATATTTGTTGCAAAATATGTTTATAAAATGATAGATATTTTGAAACGGTTAACATATTTTCTGCACTGAACGTATTTGATAAAAATTTAAGATATCTAAAGAAAATTTATTTTTTCTATCATTTAATCTAATCTAATTTTTATACTACAATACAATAAATAAAATATTTTCATAATTTACGTCAAAGTTTGCTATGTTTGTTATATTTAGTAAACAGTTTTATGTTATAACAATATAAGGAAATTTTAATATTATTCAAGAGATAACTAAATACGTATATAAAAAGAATATTTACAAGAATACATGAACATTGCAAAAATTAAGAATATAAACAATGGGAAGAAATTAACAAAACGGTAAATTATAAAAATTCATCCTAAATGTACCATTAATATTATTTAAAAATACAACACCTACAAAGTAAATTAGTTTTTGTCATCATTTAATATGTAATAATATGATATAATTTAATAAATCCACGTAAAAACTGGAAAAAAAAATGAGCTAATAATTTCGGTATTTTATGTAGATTTAAGTATTTTTATTCTTTACATTTTCGGTACACCTTAGCAGTCAATCAATGAATTATAATTTCCAATGATCTATTGTTATCCCATTAACAATAATGAATAATTTTAATAAAATTAACGTAAAATTAATTTTAAAATATAGATTTACATTAACAGAATTTAATTTTCTATATTTAAAAATTTACAAAATGCATATATTAGAATCTGTTTAAATAAATATATATATATAATTTCTTTTATGTTATAAATGAATGTTTCTTACAATTTTATTGATAATTATCATGTATTGTGTAATATTAATAATAACTTTGAATTTAAATGGATTATTAACATTATATATATATACATAATAAAAAATTTGTGTCATACGAATAATTCAGCAAATACCAATTCTTGATAATCGTGAAATTTATCGTTCGTTCTTACTAATCTTACATAATTTACACTTTCATATAATTTACAAACGGATAAATATTTATTCTTTATCAAAGTTTACATTAAATGTAAAATATACTATTTCCAAATTACTATTGCAGAAGATTGTTCAAACTTTTTTTGTCATAAATGTGATCTACGGCGTGAATAAATTTGAATATACATTATACTTTTTATTTAATGATTTTAGATTGTATTGAGATTTTGACAATCTGTTTACATTATTTTTAATGCAAAGATTTACGTTAGATAGCTTCCGTTTTCAGTTTTCTTCTATTTTAATTTAATTAAAAGAAAATTACTTTTTTCTTTAGAAAGTACATTAAATCTAAATGGATTACTCGTAAGGGGTAATTTAGGATTCAATTTTTCTTTTTAAAACGTCTAATAATGATGCATTTATAAAATAAGTTAATAAATTTGAGACTTATCCTGTAAATTGTTTACTTTTTATTAATAAATAGACCAGCATTGAAAGTATAAGATTTAAGTATATTTTATAGGTGAACGGTAGAAAATTTCAATTTCCGTAAACAAAAAACTAAAAAATAAAAAAAAAAAAAAAAGAAGAAGGAAAATAAACTAAATATAATTTAAATACAGTTACGGTAAAGTATAAAATTAAACTAATGGAAGTGTAAAATGTATTGTTCCACTTAATAAACGATAATAGAACTTTCATAATAATTTTTCTTTATAACTCTAATATTAGGAGATTGAATACTGTACTAACGGCGATTTAATTAAATATTATAGCAAATTTATGTCATAATGCCCTCTAATTATAATCATAGAGGTTTTTAATTTAACGATTCGCTCAACTATATTTAGCTAATTAATAACGCAAGAAGTATAGCGACGAATATATTTATTTGCAAAAATTATAATAACCACATTATAAACAAAACTAAATAATTTAATTATATTTTTAATTTAATTATATGTCAATGATTTACTCTGTTTTATTGATTTTAAATATAAAATGCAGCAACATGTACTTTTAATACGGTAATTTTACAATGTATTAATTGAACTATCTAAACTAAGAATAATTATTTAGAAAAATTTCTTTTATATATTTTCTTTTTTCAAGAAATATGAGAGCAAAAACATTTTAGACTCATTTTATTCTCCTTACGTCCTTTAAAATTTGTAATCGTAAAATACATTGCTTTAATACATAAATAATTAATAATATTTAATAATGCTTGCTTTCTCTGTTAGTAATTCGTACGTTAATAAAACAAACTTATATGTGTATAATGTTAAAAATGCCTCGTATTTTGCTTGTTTTATTTTATAATTTATCATAGTAAATTGTTTCTACTGCAATTTCATTTAAAAGGAGATAAAAAAATTTTCTAGATTTTTATTTTTTAACCGTTAGATGTAGATGTATGTATATTTTGCTTAAATCAAATCGGGCCATAAATAACATTTAAAAATTACTATTTAAAGCTTAAACAAAAAACTAAATATAATTCTTGAAAGTTTTTATAAATAATTAAGTTGATTTACCTCTTGGTCTTTTTCTCTTTGGAATTCATCTACTACGTCATCATCGGCAAAGGCTTCACTTATTATTTGTTGTTGATCTTCGTATTCACTGTCGTCAAGAGCATCTTCGTCCCCGGCAATGTCGTCGGGTAACATAGTTTTCACGTGTACTGGTTTCACATTCATAAATTTATTAGGATCAATTTCTACTTTCTTCGTTGGCTGCATTACATTACTATTAAAATCATTTGTATCATTTATTCCATCGGATCCTGAATTTTTATTAGACGGTTGAAAATTCGTCGTTTCTTCGATGGGTTTATTGATTATTGGTTTGACATTTCTTTGGCCCTTCAAACCAAGCTGCTCAACATCATTGGTCGAGTCCTCGTTTCCTCTTTTTCTTTTGCTTTTCTTTACATTTTCTTTTTTTATTTCTTTGTTGAGCAAGTTTTTCATTTTGGAGAGTTTCTTCGTTACTTTTAGTTGTACCTTATTCTCGAGAGTATCAAAGATTTCATCGATATCGATTCTTTTAATATCGTTGGATATCTTTTTTTCTGATTCAATTGGACTAATAAACCAATTCGATGTTCCAGCTTTAATTTTAATCCCTTTCGTCTTTGCAACTTTCTTTAAAGTTTTATTTAAATTCGTCTTAAGCTTGGCATTTGGGGTTTTGACTACTTTTTTTTCTCGTTTCTTTTTTATAATGCCAGTTTGATCTTGACTAGAAGATTGACTTGCCTTATCAGATTTACGAAATTCATTTTCCTTGGGTAAATTTCCTTTAATAATTTTTTCAACAGGATTTTTACTCTCGGCTGAATCTTGTATTTCCGATTCTTCGAATATTTCCTTCATATTATGATTGGTACTATTTTCCGAAATGCTATTATGACTCTTCTTTTCATTAATTTTTTTCATTTTAGGTTTTTTTTTGGTTGTATTTTCATTAATACTATTTTGATTTTTTCCCGATGTCTTAAGACTTACAGAGTCATCTATTTCACGCTGAGTAGGTTTTTTTTTAACGTGAGTTTTGTCTTGGCTACAAAATCTCTTAGCGTTATCGGGTTTGCCAAATCCGTTTTCGTTCGGAAAATTTTCTTCGATAATCTTTTCTACGGGATTTCTACTTTTACAAACATCTTCCATTTCCGGTTCTTCAAATACTTTCTTCACATTATTATTAATAATCCTTTCATTGTTAATATTATCTTCTGAAATATTATTTTGAACCGTATTTTCGTTACCATTAGTATTTTTTGAAATATTACTTTGTTTTTTTTCTGATGTCTTTTGTGCATCATAAAATTTTCGATAACGACTTACAAAGTCGTCAATTTCAGGCTGAGTACTCATTGTATTTAGCCAAGGATTTTCCTTATCGTTATTTGGTAAATGTACTGGTTGATCGTCACTATCTTCATCGCTATCATCCTTTTTTACTTTTTGAGTTAGTTCCCTACTGATCGATAATTGTTGGGCCAATACTTGACGACTCTATTATAAACAAACATCAACGAATAAGTAACATAACATATGACAATAAATGAAAATTTTTGGCAATATTTTTTATCCAATAGTAGAATTTGTTAAAGTTGCTAAAATTTTTAACACGTTTATGGAAATGTAGGTAAACGTAAAAAAATATCAATTAACATGTTTATATAATCATCGATCTTTTTTCTGTTTTTTTTTTGTTTTTTTTTTTTTTTTTTTTTTTTTTTTGCAATATACATATTTTATATTAATACTATACGAATACCAAAGATAAAAATCAAAATGATATTATTCCATATATATTAAATTTTGAATTTTATAAGGTAATAAGAAATGCAAGTCTTAATCGACACTTTTCGTTAACAATGAATTATTTACAAACGATAAGGCAAAAACGCTCTATTTACCTCTTTATCATATTTAGCTCTAACTTGTTTATTTTTTGCCCATTGTCCGGTACTTTTATGTCTTAGAGTCATACGCTCTTCGGCTCTCGTTTTATCTAATTGGTCTAATTTCTCTAAAGCTGCTTGTGGATCGGTTTTCTGTAATTCCTCAAATTCCTTCATCGTTTGTTTAATTTTTTCCTTCCTTTGTATCCTATGGAACTTTTTACTCTTTATTTTGTTTTGTCTGTGAGCTTTTGCCACTTTGTAGCTCTGTAAGAAATCATATTTTCAATTATGGTCATGGGGATAATGGGTCTTGGAGATATTAAAGGCTCGTCACGATAAGTTTATAAACATTCTTTACCTCTTGGGCCCTAAGCTTAGCAGCTTCCCTTCTTCTTTCTATAATTTCTTGTAAAGTTAATGGAAACGCATCCTTTTCCTCCGGCTTTTTTTCAGGCTCAATCTCTGCCAGTTTTTTCTCCAATTCCGACTGTATACGAAATCGCCCCAAATATTCATCGCTCGGCTCCAGTTTCATAGAAGATTGGCTCAATGGGAAACTGATGCTCGCCGCAGTTCGATTTCTGGCGACTATGCCACTCCATTTTGTAAGATCTGTTTTAGTATTCTGAAATCCTACCGCGCGTTTTATCTAAATGACAAACATTTTTATCATATAAACATTAACTTACATCGCTTAAAATTTGAACGTTTAAAGACGTTGAAAAAAAGTCATAAAAACCCTTTCGGCTGCCGGCTTCTCCAACGGCTTATCCAAAACTTTAACTTTAGTTCTTGCAGCCTCGATCTTTTTACCAAGATCTACAAAGTCACCCTTCTTTTTAAGCGTCTTGGCCAGCTCGTCGATCTTAACAGCATCTTCATTAGCGATATCGCTCTTCACTAAATGAAATTCCGAAACTTCCAAGCTCGGCTCGCTGCGCTCGACCTTCCCGACCCTTTCGTCATCAAAATCATAAAATATTAAGCAAAATTAGAATAATCAATCAAGCATGCCGACGCAGGCTTAATGCCGACAAAATCGGCTCAAACGTCTTTCTACGCGAAGACTCAATTAGCAATCAACGATTTAAGACTTAACAGCCGCCAGCTCATCACCGACATCGTGCATCGTCATAACCTACGAAGCCCCGAGAAATACCTTTGGCTCTTGTCAAGCTGGCGCACGGCCTCCAAGAGCTGGGAATGGTTCCCGGAAATCTCCTCCTCGCTCTCCCAACTGGACTCCGAGCCGCTCATTATAAAGTATCGGCCGCCTCGGGAAAATGCCGCGGTAGCCGTGCACGTGCTCCTCTCACGATGCCAGCGCGCAAAAGCTCGACGACTCGACGAGGAGGAATCGGCGCTGTCACGCTCGGCCCCTTGGCAGCTTCGTCACTCCGCCGCCGGCATCTAGTGTAACGTGAACGTAATAATATATAAACGAGAGGATCCGGGCAATGCTCGGTGTAGTCCTGCCACGTTCAATTGGCCGGGCCAGTTGTAATGTGCCGTGAGGATATTGTTAGCGTTGTTTTGCTGGCCATCGCATTGAAGCGCCGCGGATTGAGGTTACGAGTGCCTTACCATGCAAAATGTAAAATGTAAAATGTAAATTAGCGTGAGAGGTGGCAAACCGATGTGTATTAATTATTCGAATTTTGCGTTAAGGCTCGACCGATCGACGTTTAATTGATTTTGAAACTGTGCGTTCGATATTGGAGATATAAGCTTTTGTCTTGTCAAAGATAGCCCTTAGTGTGACATAACCTTCGATTGCCAAAAATAAAGTTACATTCCTTCCGCTCGCGGATTATAGCGAAATAAAAGTGAACGAAGGCTTGTAATATCGCGTTGGTAATACCATTTAATTACCATGACTTATTTGTTTATTGTGTCAACGCTAAGATGTTTCGTTGAACTGCTTGTATTAATCGTCATCAAATTTGCAAGTGTTTGGATTTCGCACTAATATTGCTAAATAATAATGTGCACTGGTAGATTTTTGAATGATTATTGCACTTTAGGTGACGGCGTGGTATTGCTCGGAGTCGAAGGAAGATCAAGGATTGCGAAATGATTTATTGGAGCTAAAACGAGAGATAAGTAGTATATCTATGGTGGATGAGTTTGCAAAGTATGCGAAGCTGCAAAGAAAGTACATTAAGCTTGAGGATAAAGCTAAAGAGAGCTGTAACTATTTATATTAAACGGTCGATTTTTAATTATTTTGGACAAATTGGCATTCTAATTACTAATCCATTTCTAACGTTTCTTTTTTTTTTAGTAAATAATCGATTGGCGTTAAGATCAAAATTGCGGTTATATTGGACATATGGAATTCGTATTTTAAATGTAGGTATCGTAAAGTCAGTGCAATGGGCCGACGATATATTAAGTTTCTCTTTTAATTTCATTTAAACAGGGTATTTTTACATCGATTCTACTGGTCTTGTATCGTAAAGAGCCTGTCGTTGTTTTTCCTAACGGTTATTTGTGGCCCGTTGAAAAACTTCTAAGTTGGCCGACGTCTGTGGATAATTGTATTTCTCTGCCTGTATGGATTGTTCTAATGGAAATGTCCATTTTGCCTCACTTGAAATTTAATACATCGTGATTAATATGGAGATTAATTTCACCACATTCATGTAAATCAAAGCATATTCATAAAACATTGTCAATTTTCAATTTTCGCATTTGTCTGAAATATAAAATAAATACATAATATATTTCTTCTAATGGACTGTTTATTATTATCATTCTATCCTTAAAAATAATTTCAAACGTTTCTCTGCAAAAGCAAACGATGATGCTTTTAAATTGCAGCATAGAATTAAAAAGTTTACTAATACTCAATTGGTAATTTACTATCGGAGATAATCAAGCAATAATTTTTATGTAAAATGGAGGCTTTATAAAAATTAATTACGTAACATAATAGCAAAAAGAATGGTGTATTTCAAAAAAGCATCAGTAAAGTACATAATATGCGATTGGAAACATTTACATACGTTTTGATTAACAATAACTTTGCATCTTACATTGACAATGCGAACGTAAAACTAACATACAAGCGTCTTGTACAATTATAATAATTCACCTAAAAATATAATAATGAAGCAATGTTGGTACGGTGAAAATCATTAATATGTAACTAATAAAGATAAAACGCTCCAATAAAAGCAGGTATATCAATGATAATTCTTCTTCGCTTAACGATCTTTCATCAATAATTTAAAAATTATTACACTTCTTGAAAATGAAATTATTACTCAAACATAATATTATTGATAACATTGTATTGAAAAAAAAATTTTGTCTACTTATAAACGATA
This sequence comes from Ceratosolen solmsi marchali, assembly GCF_000503995.2. Lineage (NCBI taxonomy): Eukaryota > Metazoa > Arthropoda > Insecta > Hymenoptera > Agaonidae > Ceratosolen > Ceratosolen solmsi. The sequence continues at coordinate 14,578,172 of NW_011948413.1, forward strand.
GTTTTGTAACAATTGAAATATTAGCACTGATAATAATGTACGTCATTATAATATTAAAAATTAAAGGTACTTAAAAAAACATTGTAAATATTTTAACAATATAATATTATTAATTAAGATGAATTTGAAAAAATAAAATAAGAATTTATAATATCAAAACATTATGAGTAAGAGGTAATTAAATTATTTTCGTTGTCTGGATATTGCATTAATCAAAAGGTTTGTTTCTTTGAATTTTACATGCTCGTTACTCGACTAAAATCTTCAACCAATTACGAGTGTTATCAATTTGATAAAAGAAAAAAGCTTTAAAAACAAAAAAAACAAATGAATCGATCAAACAATGACGATTTAAAATGAATGAATACGATTTTAGAATATTGTATCTTATGTGCTCAAAATATTAATTTTTAAATTAATATATTCTTCGTCTGTATACTCGCCTTAGTTGTCTTTGTGTAAGTAATATTTTGTTCGTTTTCATCTTTATTAATAACACTTGTACAATGCTTAACATTTAAAATGTATTTTTTTCATTAAAACTGCCTATTGATATACACATACAGTAGTACATTATTTAAATTTAGGCAATGGATGTTCGTAAAATTTGATTTGAACTCATTGAAAATAATTGTATCAGTTGCTACAATCTTCTAAAACAAGTTTAGCACGTATATTTTATAACGAATAAACTAAAAATGTAATTGATGAGTGCATACACATACATGCAGTCATTATTCACACACAATCGTTATTGGCATTATCTGTTGCTACAAATGTCCACTAAAAAAATGCTTGAAAAATCAATTTTTAATTGGATCTGTAAAGAAACTTAAGTAACATCAAACTGGTTATAACGCTGTAGTTGTAAATTAATTTTTCAATATTGTTTGTCCATTTTATTAGTAGACATACTCATCACACTTTACACTTACATGTGTAACGTTTAATAGTAAAGTCTTGAACAGAGCACATTTTATTTCCAGTTTAAAATAGCCATAATTACATTTGGCTATACAATGAACACATTACTCTTTATTAAAATTTGACATTCACACATGCGGACGCACACATCGATGAAATAGTTAAGAATGACATTAACGATACTTTCCTTATTTCACTTGTAGGAATCGAAACATCATTTATCTTTGTGCAAAAGCTGCTATATAAAGTAACCTAAATTTTTATCGCTCTACACTTTGTTTAAAATGCCAAGAGCAAGATTTAAATGAATCATATGATTTTAATTATCTTAATTTTTATCACGATTTTCATGTATCCAATATATATATACATAATGTAGTCATGTGCTAGATTTATACGAACTGAATGCCATTCATTCAATTTAAATTCGTAGGCCTGCTGGTGTAGTACTGTCTAAGCTTTTGCAACCATTTAAAAGCATCGATGCACATTTACTGAGATTATCAAGAAGTTACATTAGAATCTGGTAATACAGATTCTTTCAGTAAACGAATAAATTTATAATTATACTTTATAATTTTAATTTTTAATAAAACTACAAACTAAGCTTTTATAATAAATTATGAAAATTTGTTTCAAGATTTCATGGTGACGATTTTAGCTGCATTTGTTGTCCAGCTTTCTTACAAATATTATTCATATTAAGGATAGCGCATTTTAATGACACATCAACAAGTCGGTAAACGCGACAACAAATGACAAGTTGATTAAAATTAAACAATAAATGTTATGAATGTTTATTTTATAATTTTAAATGCATAATTTTATCACTTGAAACGAAGAGAACAAATATTTCAAAAGGTTTTTTCGATGTCTGCTTAAATGCTCTACTTGAAAATTCCACTTTGGAGTGATCAACAAGGCCACTATGAGTTTTACCGTTTACGTTTTACTTAACTTTGACATTAGAATTACATGGAAGGCATAAGCAACATAGTGATATCATTTTTCTCTTTCATATTTATAGAAAGCAGGAATCACAAATCTAAAAGCTCGGGTGCATTTTATACGAATCAGTATATAACTGTAATTTTCGCACCAGCTATCGATTATTTATTGTAAAATCGACGTTCGATCAACTTAATAAAAAACTTAGTAAACAAAAAAACAAAAAACAAAAAAAAACTTCTTCAAATTAAAAAGAAACTTTATAGTAAGACTTATATTGTTAACCTGATTAAAGAAAATGTCGATTTTCTTATTATCAGTACTTAGTAAATAAGATACATGTTTGTTTTGTCAATTGAGTCATTATACATATCACGAATGCTTTTAGCTTGAACAATAAATACATATTATTTTGCGCTTTTTAATTTCCATAAGAACGATACTATACTTTCTGTATTATTAATGGAACTCTCGTAAATTATTAGTCCCTCCTGTAACGAATTGTTACAAAAGGATACATTTCACATGCTACATTGGAATATCTTTAATGTTTGTTATTCTGCTTGTATTGCTCGCACTTTTGACTTACTTTTTGTTCTCAAGTCGATATCACCAACAACAAAAACAAAAACAAAAAACAAATAAAAAAAAGAACAGAAAAAAAATAGAAAAAAAATCATGTATCACCTATAATAGTTTAAAAAACAAAAAAAAAAAAAAAAAACAAAAAAAAACAAAAAAAAACCCTTATTAAACCCATTTATATGCTACTCTTAATATAACGGAAAAAATACGCATATATTTTTTTTTTTCACAGTACTGCCAATCGGATACCGAAAGCAAAATTTCAACTTACGTTAATACAAAGAACGAATTTTCGAGCAAAATAATTTGTTTACTCTTACAAATACTGTTTTACATTCATATTGCTGTACAGAATGCTTCAAGCAGCTAAAACAGCTTTAAATACAAGGAGAAATTCTTCATTAAATTGACGAAATGTACGTGCGTTTCCAATGCCTATTAAATTTGAGAAGAAATATTAAGGATAAAAAATATTCCTAATGATGACATTTCTCAAAATTTTCAATCTAACGAACTTTTTAATTTTGAAAGATATTTATCTCCAATGTCGCTAAAACTTTGAAAGTACTCGCAATAAATCACACCTCTTTTCAAATATAAATACTGATTTTATAATGCTCTAATCTAAATGTTTAAACAATTTATTGTATTTTTCGATTTTTTTTTTTTTTTTTTTTTTTTAAATCTTCTTCATTTACATTGTGAAAATAAGCATTTTTAGTTGATTTGTATTTTGAAAATATATATTAAATCTATCCAGAAGCTTTATAAAATATTAAGCCTTTACTTATAATAACTGATGCGAAACAAGCGAATACCTTGAGAAATTTGTTGAAATTAAAAAAAAAAATAAAACACTTATATTATGCACGCGTGGCACTATTTTCTTTTCAATTTTCAAAATACTTGGAGATGCAGAAGTAACTCGGATGAATTTGATGAAGAATATCTCTGGGTGAAAGAATACAGAGTGACATACAGGGTACTTGCTTCGTTTAATATTATTTAATCTGTAAAGTAAAAAAATTAAAGTTTTATGATTACAGAGACATTATCATCCTTAACATTTATAACGTGGCTCGGCCATCCTTAACTATTACAATATTTTAACTATTTTAACTCACAGTCATTTAGTAATATAATCAAGCCAATGTTAGATTGTTATTAATTGTACCTATTTCAATAATTGTTATAGACTTAGTTGCCAAACTAAAAATTTCGTAAGCTTAAATAATAATTATGATTCTTTATTCAGATATAATAAACAAAACTAGCCTTGACAAAAAGCAATAAAATAATTTATTAATAAACAACGTACTAACGCAAAAAGATATAAAATGTTAACTTACTAAAATGGCAATTCATAAGCAATGTGTAATACGGACAAAGGAGAAGAGAGAGAGAGAGAGAGAGAGAGAGAGAGAAGATTATTAAGGAAGAAAAGCAAGTACCTTGTGATTGTAGTTTATACATGTAAAATATAAAGAATATCTTGGCAGAATAGTTACTTGTAACCAATTTAAGTCTTTGCGATGTCCATAGGACACGCACCTGAAGCGTTAGCCTGCGTATTTCCCAATGACGGGCCACCAGGACTTACTATTGTTGGCGGAATCGCCGGTTTAATAAATCTATCCGATGCACGTCTACTGGATGGTGCTAAAATGTGACCCTAAAATTAATTATTTTATATAATTATTTGTGTCGATTTGTGTTGTTGAGTTACGAACATTTAATGAAGCAACGGCATTATCGGTATTTATGAACCAAGCGCACGTAATTTTCTTTTATATTATTTGCGTTTTTGAAGGAGCAATAGCATTTATGACATTAATTTTCTCGTCTTTTACGACTCTAATCAATGTACAATAGA
>NW_011948413.1:14582539-14587837 GCF_000503995.2 Ceratosolen solmsi marchali
GGCATTCCATTACTACTGACGTTAAGCATTTTAAAATTAAAATAAAGTAAAAATAATATACTCCGATTATTTAACATCGATAATAAATGCTTTTACTCAATGGATACATAAAACTTACAAATATAATGATGATAATTAATATAAAAAAAAAAAAAAAAAAAAAAAAAAAAAAAAAAAAAAAAGCGGCAATAATTCACAACGATTCAATGCTATTGAAAGTATCGTTCATATACGAGTAATTAATAATTAAAAATTATGATTTGACTCGAGTTTTTGAGCTTTTAAAATTTCTCACTCAGCTTTTTGCATATATTTCGAAATGAGAGGAAAAGAAATTATTAAAAATTTGCGAAATAAGTTCAATATAAATTGACGTTTAGTTTTTCAGGTGCAAACATTTCAAATGTAAATTTAATAAGCTTGAATGCTTATTATAGTAATAAGAAATTTGCGTACTCTACAGTTAAATATTTCAATATGATACGTGAAATTTGCACGACCGGCTCTCAATTGTATATTCTTGAGCGAACCAAGCATTTTTCAAAATCTATAAATATACGATTATGCTTTTATATTTTAAAATTATAATGGATTATCCATTTAAAATAAACAAAAAATTAATAAAAAGAAACTGAGAATGTATTTGCATATCGGTCAGCTACACCCATTACTTTTTAAAATATGCATTAATTGTTTATAAAAATTAATTTGAAAGAAATTATGATAATTTATCGGCCATTTATTGATAACTAATGACAAATTAATATTAATATCATATCAAGGAAATGATAAAAAATATATTTAACTGGCATATATACAAAATATATTTAAGCGATTATTTTAATATTTAGACATTAGAATAACCGTTTTCTTTTTCTAAATAATGTAATTGTGTTAGTTATATAAGTGCTAATCTTAATATATTATTATATTAATATAATTGTAATATTTCACCGATATTTTCTTTCTATATGTTTCATCTAAATGTCAATAGCTTATGTTAATACGTTACAATTGATTAATGTTTAATTATAAATTTAATTATTATCATAAGCATTTTATAACATAAATTGTAGACTATTTTTAATATTGAATATAAAATATTTTTTCAAATATGCATATTATTGAGAATATATGTATAAAAATAATTTGTTTTGAAATATACGATTATCGTTGGCGTAAAGAATATGTTTTTCTAAAATATTAAATAAAAAATCGTATAAAATTGAACCGTTATGTGACTTGTAAATATTTGAATTTTTAACTTAGTTATTTGTTACAATATATATATATATATACACACACACACACGTGTCCTTAACATAATATAATATGTAATTTAATAATTATACGCACCAAAATTTAAATAATTTTCTAATATACTTACTCCTGAGGGAGGTGAAGAGCTCGCAAAAGGTAAAGTAGTTGGCTGTCCACATGCATAACAACGATTAGCATTTAAATTTTCCCGAGACGTTGAACCTATTAAAATAGTACCTGTAAGATTTGCCTGATCATGAAAAAATCGAGAAACGTTTATTTTGATTTATGTAAGATATCTATTTTACCAGGGCTAAGTGGTCTTGAACAACTAGGCGAAGGATTGTACGGCATTGGACTTGAAACTGTTCGTCCTCTAATGCTAACACCAGACATTACAGTTTCATTATAATGACGTTCCTCTTCCATTTCCAAACTAAAAATTCACATACAATCTTAGTATATTAAAATTGATATTCCCGATAAGTTAATTCTATATTATTTTAAATCTCAACAATTTCTTTAAACATTTTGTAATTCTGTCAAACATTCAATAAAGTCATAAACAATAAAAAGTGCAGTTGCTTTTGTAATATTTTGTGTCAATACTTTTAATCATCCAATATTAGATTTTTTAATTTTTGATCAAATACATTTTTTTAAGTTTACCTCGATTCTGATTCTGATAAATGTCTACAAAGTGCTTCACGTCGTTCAACTTCAAGTTGTAATTTTCTCTGAAGCCTCAGGTTTTCCTCACGAATGTGTTTTTCTTCATTCACGTATCGCTGCATCTTTTCAGTATCTATTCATTATAATATAATAAATAATAAATCACATTACAAAATTTTAATGTTTTCAATGTTTCGTTCATGTAAAATTTAACAAATTATTAATATACATATTTTCTTCTTTTAACTACGGGATAATATTTTGTATAGCATGAAATATATTTTACAATTTAAATAATATTTGATTTTACGCATCATTTTTGTTTTACGAACATTAATATTATCAGCCATCATTAAATACATTGTCTTATAATAATAATAAAAAAATCACGAGCTTTTGAAAATGAAGTAAAACTCTGGAATTTTGGACTATACCTACTACTTATTATATATATTATATTCATTCAAATATATTTCTTTTCTATCGGATCATCTATGAACTCTGTGTTACTCTAATTTCTAATCTTAATTTACGACGAATACACTAGCGTTATGCAAAATGCAAATACTTGAACATCAATTAATATGACAATAATCCAACTATTATTGGAAAATAAAAATTTCTGCTTGTAATTAAATTAATTTTATTGTAAAACTCTGTGTATATTTTTTAAAAATAAATCCTCGATATTTCATTTATTAATTATCTTAAATAAGAAACGGAATTGCCAGTTAAGACATTAAATTTAATATAATAAAATTTAAGCGTTTTAAGACATTCCTCAATCTAATAGACTTTCTAAATATTGTAATTGAGAAATAATTGCGTATTAGAAAACATACGTTCTTGTTGAGATATTAGCAGATTGTGCCTTAGTCGTGCCACTTCACTTCTTAAATTTTGAATATGTGTACTGAGATTCGTAGCAGTATCTCCATTATTAATATCTCTCGGTGAGGTAGGATCTGATACAGGTTGATCCAATTTGATTTGAAGAGATCTTTTTTCAGCTTCTAATTTGTCCATTCGCTTCCATAATTTATTAACCAATGCTTCCTGCTCTTGCTCGAGTGTATTTTCCAATTCAACTTTTTCTCTTCGTAACTGCTCCAAATTACTCTGTTTTGCCAATGTTTCAGCTTCTAATTTTTCAATTTTCCTCATGAGTTTATTCACAAGACACTCTTGTTCTTGCTCCAAAGTCTGCTCCAAGCGGCATTTTTCTTGTCTTAATTGACTTAACTTCCGAGACAAATCGTTTGTTAAACATTCCTCTTCTTGTTCATAATGATGCGCTAGAGTTTCTTTTTCTTTTTTAAGAGCTTGAATTTTTTTCAGCAATGTATTGCTAATAAATTCTTCCTCTTGCTCGGCTTTGGCTTGCTATAAAATATAAGCCAAAACACGATTAAACTTAAATTGAGTTTATTATGTTATTATAATAAAATAATGTTTATAAGAGTTACACAAATTTAGTAGACGATATGGATAGATAGTATAGATTTTCCTGTATTGATATTAATTTATCGTTACTAGTGTGATATATGTAAATTTTCTTAATTATAAAATGAAATTACCGAAGTTAAGGGTCAAAGATGCGATATAATAAATTAAAAGGTACTTCTTGTAACCTCAAATTATGCAATTATTGATTTTCCAACTAAATTTATTAATAATTTATATTGCAATTTTAGAAATCACTTTAAGAAAAATTAAAAAGAAAAACAAAAAAACAAAAAAACAAAAAAACAAAAAAAAAACTATAAAAAACAAAATGTGTAATAAGATCTTCATTTATTATAATAATAAAATTTCATCGAATGAGCATTCGATAAAAACTGTTAATAGATATAACATTTCCTTTTAATATAATTTTGGGTAAAATAATTTTTAACTACAAAACTTTCTGAAAAATTTTATAAGAATTATAGGTATACTTATGAAAAGTATAAGAGTAGATAGGTGTTGATAGTAGAAAATTTTTTATATTTGTAAATATTCATTAATAATATTCTTACTTTTTAAGTTACTGAAAAATTAACAAATATAAAATATATTTGAAAATAAATCAGCTTATATTTACTCATTACTTTATTAAAAGGTACATGTAATTCAATATCCTTCACAAAATAGATTAAATTTTTCTATTCAAAAGACATAGCAATTCTATAATGTATGCATAATATTTACTTTGATAAAATAAAAAGTTTTATAACTATTTAAATTTAATCAGGCAAATATAATTTTATCTCTATTTATCTAATTTTACATTGATTAAACAGTTCTATCGGTATTCAGGAGTTCCATCAAGCATATTTGCATTTATATTTATTTCAAATTGTACTTTCCAAGCCATATTATTATTAAAAATATAAAAACTATTAATTTACTTAAAAATATTTTAACCAATTTGTGTAAGTATTATCTATAGAAAGTAGAAAAGAAATTTTTTCTTTATAAAGGGAAATTATCAACTCTTATATTAAAAGCCAAACAACCTAAGCTCAGTCTGCAGCATCGATTAATTTGTTCGAGTTCAATTTAATCGAGTACTTTAGTGTACAACAGTAAGTCTTATAATCTCGATCAAAGTATCTTTTAATCTACATTGTTACAAATGCATGTCAAATTGCTAATTGTATATAGAATAAATATTTTTATGAAAGTTTTCTACATTTTGTGTAGTGGGATGTGCTCGTTATCGTTTAATACGTGTTATTCTTAACAATATATTTTCAAAGGTCACGTAACACCCTATTGGGAACAAAGAAACATTTCATAAAAATTCAAATAAGTGATTGCATATGAAAGCCAGCAGTGGTATTCCCTTGGATCATCTCTTCCGCTAGTTTATTGCAATGGACAAGGAAGAAATCTTTTGTACACCTACGTTTACATGAGTTTAAGTAATTAATAAAGATTGATAACAAACAATGAGATATGAAAAGCATTTGCATTATTTATTTTCAAAGTAGCTTAAAATTTGGCTGCCTCGGTCAATCATTAGAGTCCGATAATAGATTAGGGTTTCTCAATAACAAAACAGCAAAATCATTCGAACGCGAGATACCGAGACAAATTCTCGATACTCGACTCGATCAAATCACGAAACGAAGACAGAATATGCTAAATGATCTCAACGGCGCGTATTTCATCTCTCGGCAAGTGCACTCATGGCATGGATATAGCAGCTATCGGAGGATCAGAGGCTCAAAGTCGAGAGCGAGATAGAAATAGATAGGCGAATAGTTGGCGAGGGGCGGCGACGGGGCACGAGGGGCCGGGGGCGATTGAGGAAGAGGGATGAGAGTGAGCGTGAACACAATGAGGGGGAGAGAGAAGGCGCGACCGAGCGCGGAGGGCAGG
>NW_011948413.1:14587847-14616427 GCF_000503995.2 Ceratosolen solmsi marchali
GGGGGGAGGGGGGGGGGGGGGGGGGGGGGGGGGACGAGACAGTATGGAAAAGGCCTCAATACAACCAAACCAATAGGCCTTTCGTAAAAATTGGCCCTGCATACACGACGAGGTAGGGCTAACGAAACTCACGATGATGACGGAGGCTTGCCGGAGGCTGCGATTCTCCTCTTGAAGCGCCTTGACCCTCAACTTGTAAGTCTCGAGCTCGACCTTGAGGACCCGATTGTGCTGCTGGAGGGACTCGATTCTCTTTTGCAGCTGCTCCCGGGTCACCGGCGACGGGGGCATCATTATCGGGCCACCGTCGATAGAGCTCGAGTCACTCTCGGATGCGCTGTCGCGGTCAGCCATTTTTCTTCGGCTCTTTAAATCCAAAAACGTCTAGCGCAGCGGCGCGGGCACACGGAACTCCTTCAAATGTTGCGTGCGTGCGCGCGCGCGTGCGCGCGTACGTGAGCGAACCCGAGCGCCTGTGTGTGCGACGAGAAGCAGCGAACCTCCGCGTACGTACGCCCGTGCACGTGCTATGTACGTTAACACGGATCCTCCTTTAAGGCGAGGACTCGCGGACGCGACGCTCCGTTACAGGGGAGTCGCGGCACCGGAGCGTTCCAGTACTCGAGGGCGTTGAAAGATCTTCGTAGATTGACTCGACAGTGACGACGGTGGCGATGGTGATTGTGAGGTGATGGCGATGGCGGCGACGGCGGCGGCAGCAGCAGCAGCAGCAGTAGCAGCAACAGCAGCGGCGGCGGCGGTGGCGGCGGTGGATGCGGCGGGGCGCGTGGGTTTCGCTTGATTGGATCGGCAAACCGGCGCCGTGTCGCACTCTTAAGGGCTCGCTTAGCAAATTGTTGCGTGTCTCGGAGACGATGTCGTCGTCCACCACCCGACCGATAATACTCGAGAAAACTCGGACTTTGGCGCGCGATGTGCATTAACATGTGCTCGACGCATCTCCTCCGCTCCGAGATCGGCCTGGTTATAACGGATCAGCTGTTTGATACGTCCATCAACAGCCCCGTTCGAAAGACAATGACAGAGAGTGATCTCTCACGAGCGAGAGAGAGAGAGAGAGAGAGAGAGAGAGAGTGAGAAAGGGAGGGAGAGAGTTTTGCCGTCACTGGGAACGGTGAGGCTATAGGCCCGTTCGAGGCATGATTTGTCGTTAGAACGGGAACGGGAACCGATAGCCAATACGGAGCGAGGAATTATGCGAAAACCTGATAATCCTCCGGGCCAATGCTCTCCGTGTAAATAAGACCACTAAGTTTGTTTGCGGACTGCTATTCTGGAGTTGGGCATCGATGGTTGGGTTCTAAGGTGCCTCGATTGCCGCGACTTTTACCTGTGCTCACGGGGAGTCAAGGTGAAGTGGCGGATGTAATTTTTTTTGTCTCTAACAATATCATAGAAACGAATGGTCCGTTGATTCGAAGCTTCAAGCGATGACAGATAGCTGCTTTGATTTTTATAAAAATTTCAACTATTATCTTCGTAGTCCCTGCCCTTTATAAAAGAAAGCTCTTTATCTATTTAAATGTAAATGTATATTTAACTCGCCTCAAGGATAAAGCAAAATTTTCCCAGGATTCGTTGATCTTGCGCTTTAAAAGCCTGCATTCGTTTGTCGAGATTTTCAAGCTAAAGTCCTTAGTGAAGCACCAATAAGGCTTATTTCGTTTCATTTATCATTTTTACAAAACAAAGGATTTTTATATATATATATATATATATATAAACAAGATTTTCAAAATGCTAATCTAAATTTGAGAACAATTATTTCTTACGTAGAGGAATTTCAAACTAGTCGACGCGTGTACGACATCTACGAGAAGAACGTGCTTTCAACAAATAGCTGTTACGGAGCTTTCTCAAGCTTAAAAAATTGTCTAGAAAAGAAAGTAAAATTACTCAACATTGCCACGAATATTATTGTTTTAATAATTGCAATAGTCGTATGAGATGATGAAATATTATTTTATGTTCGAGCCAGGCAGAGTTATGCAACTCGTTATTCGCAGAATACCTTCATAATCTATTAATGTAAATAGAAAAGTGAAATTTTATCGCAACTTGTACGAGGCTATCATATTCTCAGGATCGATAATTTTAAATGATTTTTAGTGGGAAAAATATAGCACGTTTCGAGATGAAATTAAATACAAGTTTACATGTGCCCATTATACGGGGGATATTTTTTATAAAATTTATTTATTACTATTATTCTTTTAATGCATAACTTTTTTAAAGTTTACATTTAATGAAATAACATATATAATAGTATAATTTTTTTTTATTTTATTATAATGAAAACAATAAATTTCATATATATATATATATATAAAGCAAATACAATTCTTTTGCTTTTTTAAAAACACTTATTTTTTGTTATTTTTTCAATTTGTATAATCATTTTTTTCTTCTTTACAAGAATACTTTTGGAAACAAGAACGTTTACAAATAAATTTATAGTTAGTTACTTACAATATTGAAAATTGAGTCGTGTATGGATGTCTAATGCGTTAAATCAGGATTGCAAGGATTAGCTAAGCTAAAAATATTTAGAAAAAACTTTTCAAAATATCAGTAATAGCATCACCTACTGAATCTCATAAATTAAATTGGGAAACGTTTATTTATTTATTATTATTATTATTTTTTTTTTTTTTTAACAATATGTATTTGAAACACATTATGTATATAATTTGTACAATATATAAGAAATTTTTTTTTTAATATTCTGAAGAAATTATAACTCTGTTTATTTTATCTTCAACGTACGACTTTTTGTCATAGAGGCAAATTTAACAATTTTTTTTATCATTATTTTAAGGATGAATCAGTGCCTTGAGATTAAAAAAAAAAAACTTTTATCTCATATATTACGATCTCTGTACTTTTTAATTAAAAGTATTGTAAATATGAAAAATCAATTGTGCCTATAATAATTCGTTCATTTAACTCAAATTTCTAACTTTTGAATTGAAAATAGAATATCAGCATTTTTATTTCTTAATTTTAAAATTGAATTTACTATGTTATTGTTGTATCCGTTACAAAACATAATTTTTTGCGTATGCGAATAAAATTTTAATTCTCAGTTGATCAGTTGTTTGGAAATATAAAAAAGAAGAAACATGATTAAAATAAATAACATATTACATGTTTTTTGTTTTGTTTTTATCTTGTTATTGTCTTGGAATGTACAAAACGACTATTAACGTTAAATCAATTTTTCTTAATATATAAATCTACAAGAAACATATTTTTGTTTTTCTCTAATTGAAATTCATTTTAAAGTAAAATTTTTATCTTTTTTTTTTCACTGGTTATTTCTTGTTTCATAAGACTTTATTTAAAATACTTTCTATGTAACACTCTGTAGAAGTCAATTTACAGATGGATTCCAGTTATACATGTTTAGATAGTTTTAACAGGCGTACAAACAATTTTATAATACACTTATAATATAATCTAGTATCGCGAATACTTTTGAGCGACGGAGTAACTAATTTTATAAGAGTTATATTTTTCCATTAATAGCTTTACTCGACTATTTTATATAGCATAATGAGTTTAAAATTGAATCCAAATTAGAAAAGGCCAAAATCGAATTTATCTATTATTATATACGAACTTCTTTTAATTTTCCATTCCATTATTCATGCGTCGATTTACCACCGCTGAGTGAAATTAATATTAAAAAAGCGCTGTTCGTTAAAAAATTGATACGTAATTATATACAATCACATAATTATACAATTAGGGATGCGTGTATATAGCTATATAGGAGATAACTATCGATATTTATAATATAAAATTTTTAATAAACTTTTAACAAATATATGTAAAATTTTAATGCGATGAGAGTGTCTTTACGATTATATATTCGTAACATTAATTTCTAAGATAAAACTTTTTGCACAGACTTTTAGAATCATTCTTATGGACTTTTCGTTTGCGCTCGTTTCCTTTTCCTTTTTGAATATTTAAGTATACACGGCAGAAGTTTATCGAACATACTACACATTACAGCTACAGCTCGCATGAATTCATATTTATATAGAGTATATGTATACGTATAAGTCGCAATTTCAGTCCTTTATTATGTACTTAGGATTACATTTTGGAAAGAGGAAGCTTAAGCGCTAACGTAGTGAGAGTTATAATTATGAACGGAGAAAGTAAATCGCGTCATTTAACATTTCGATCGATTTATTTTGTCTTCAAAATACGAAGCTTATACTATACACAGCATTCAGGTACAAATCTCACAAAATCAATGCATTATACATTTAATGCCATTACATTATTATTATTTGCCATTATATTTCATGTGGGTCTCGAGGTGTTTTTGTTATTCACTTTTGTTTGGTATAATAATCCTACTTTCGCGGCGGGGGAGGGTGGGAGAGGGGGGGGGAGTGAATTTTATGAATGCTCATTATAAGATTCAGACTATTTTAGAACGATTCATCTTACATACTTTAAAATCAAAGAATGTTAAATAAAGGGAAATAAAGTAACATCTTGGGAGAAAGAAAGTAATGTTCAGTGGCGAGCAAGACATGGTAATACAAAGATTGGTTGAATTGCTTTTACATTGATTAACCTTCATTGGAGTACATATTCGCATATACACACTTCGAACATAGGTCGATCAAATAAATGAATTTCCAATCCTTGGTCACGCACCAAGTACACGCGCACTCACGCCGCGCACGCGCACACACATGTACCTGCATGTGCGTATAATCACGTATTATGCAAAGGCTTCCTTCCTCCTACAGATTCGCTCCTTTAGTTATGATAAGTTTGTCCTTTGGCCTTGACACTCTACGTGAACGACATATCACTTATTAAGCACATTCCTCTTATTAAGACTATGCCTGCGTACTAATTATGCCTTTATCACATAAAATCCACGTCATCCATCAACGCCCATCATCATTATCTATTATATCGCATCTGAATGGCTCATATCGATTAACATTATATTTTATAGGCTATATAAATAATATTATCAATAAATTTACAGACCAAATCTTAAGGAAGAAAATAAATCGCCACTATTGTAATAATTACGTGGTAGTAATTAAAAGTGAAACGGAAATGCGACTCAAGAGTACTGAACGTGAATGCAAGTTGTCAAGTATGTAAGAGTGACATTTATTCAGGATTGTACGTTCGCCAAACGTGTAGGAGTTGTCGGCTGTATGTCCATTGTCCGACACACCCATCCAGCAATATCAACGTTTTCCGACTCGGCTTTCTTGATCCATTCGTGATTCTGTACAAGCGACAATGAAAATATTAACGAATCGGTATCGCTCGTGTCACGAGATTATTGGCTTTAAAATCGCCAGCATAGGCATTAGAAGAGAGACTTTAAGCATTTCGTTATAATTGTCCAAGCAATTTAATCGAAATATCATGGAATCTTTATTATTTAAAAATTGAAAGAAATTGACGTATTTTAATTTTTTCAAGTTATACGATTAAGTTAGCTACGTTTGCTATTTCTGAATTAATTGTCACAACATTTAGTTATAAATGGAAGATTCAACCTTAAGGATTATTGTTTAGTTAAACGCGAATAATAACTTTCAGATCTACGATCGAATAGATGTAAATAAAATCGGGCTAATTTATCTTACTATAAGCGTTTTGAGGTCGGCTCTTTCCGCTGGATTCTTTTTCAAACATCGATTCACAAAGTCCGTGAAATTGTCGCTGAATATTCCGGATGGCAATTTCGGAGGTGGCTCGTTAACAATATAATCGAGCAATTCAAATATTGCCATGGGTCTTGGACTGCTTGGATCTATATATTATAAAAGAAAAGAATTTATCTCTATAGCTTCGACGAGCCTTTGCTTATCATATTTTCATACGATATATTCGAAAAGATATAGAAAATAATGGAGAGCATAATTGACGATTGTAGTAGTATTTTTTATTCTTTAAATTAAGAGACACGATTGCTTACATTTTCAAGCACAGCGAGCTCCGAGAATCTGCTTTAAATTTTAAAAATTTATATATTACATAACAGTAATATACTATATAAATTTATAAGAGTAATTTAATTAGCAATAAAGTGGCACCGTTTATTATTATTCGTGTATTATTTAAATATTATGTCAATAAACTTGCAACAATATCTAGGCCAGAATACAATGTTTAAAACATTTAATTATCCAATAAGAAGATGTTAATTGTTGAATATATTGAATATGCTAAATAGTTCGCTTGAGTTATTAAACGTTAATTTACACGAGATACTCTGCCAATAACAACAGATTCACTTTGGATAGATATTTTGTATTAATTTTTACAGAAATACTATTGCAATTTTAATATATGTTGTAAATTTGTAAAATTTATTATCTGTCGCAGTCTAAAATCATGAAAAAATGACCATTTATAATCAAATATAGAGTACGCGTTTGTTCTATTAACCATTGAAAAATCGTTGAAGTCATCACTCAACTTATTAATAATGTCGATGTATAATAGTATTTAAATTGACAGATCATATCGCTAATCCAAACAGGACAAAAGTCTTCATTTAAAAAATTATATTATAAAAAAGATTTTTAATCTCATTGGTTTTCTTTCCGTTTCAATGTTCAATTGTCGTTCACACAGAGCGAACTCTGTCCTTTCAAGGATCAGTGCCCTCATTGAACATAGCAAATTTTCAAGAGCCTATTGAATAAAAGATTAAACGCACGTTAACCGCTATGGGGTAGTAGGAAAATTTTATAGTTATACGTTACCCTGGTGACTCTCGTACTCGATGCGCCCCATGCTTCGGCCTTAAATCGTGAAACGAAAAACAATGTCAGATAAAAGGACGGACGAGCTGTTCCATAAATACATATGTAAAAGCAGGTTGTTTCACTTACTATGCGAGGACGATTGAGTCGTGGGTGTTGATATGCAGTTGCCAGCAACGCCGTCAGCCGCGACACTCGGTTGCATGCCGAATATCGCTGCTATTGTCTTGTCATCCGGTGGTGGAATCGGATACATGCCGATGGCCATTTCCACAAGGGATAGTCCGAGGGACCAAATGTCACTCTGTACCGAGTAGTGCGTACCTTGAAGTCTTTCCGGCTAGCCAACGTAAGAGCAAAGGCATTATGATATTATTATGAGATATTAATAATATTAATAATTGTTGATGCGATAAAGTATTGGGGTTAAATGATGGCGAGTGCAATTATTAAAAATGATATTCCTGCATAAGTTTTTTTTTAATATAATTAATATAATTTTCAGTGATCAAATTTATAATGTAATATCATTAAATATATAAATAGTGGAGACGATATATTTATTAAATTACGCGAATACTCTATATTCGTTGTTCGACATTTTTAATCGTACAATTAAATTTAGTGTAAATGAATAATAATATTATAAGGGATACGCGGTGTGTGATAATGCATTTTTTAATTATAAACTTGGCTGACATTGCACTGTTTATTATGCGCACACTACATTAGCTAATTTATTTTTAATATACTGATTTAAAATGTTCATGTTATAAAAATTATGTCAATTATAATATTTATTATTTGTGCAAACATAATGTCAAAGTATTAACTGACTATTATCAAAAAGTATTATCATTTATTGAATTAAATATTCCATAATAACAATAGCAATTATAATAACAAATGGAAAAAATATTAAAACTGTTGAAGGTAAATGAAAGGCACTGCCCCCTTTATCTATTTGTGCAATTATATAAATTATATAAAAATCACAAATGTTATTTCCATTTGTTATTAGTAGATGTCATTAATTGAGTTTGCTCATTTGTGTAAAGTCTCAGTGCCACTGAAATCTACGTGAAACAGTTGATGTAAAAATTTATCACATATTACCATTTAATCAACGATGTTGAGGACGATTTAAATTAATCATTGCTTGCTAAATTGTTAAAAAAATATTCAATATTAATGACTTACTGACATATAGCTCCTGGTTCCGACAAACGAATTAGCCATTGAGTCAATTAATTGCCCGGAGACTCCAAAATCACAGATTTTTATTTCACCGGCACTATTGACCAGAATGTTGCTTGGCTTAACATCACGATGCATTATCGCATGCTTGTCTCTTAAATAACTTAGACCTTTTAGAACCTAGGAAATTTATAAATTAGTAATTTAATAATGCTGTCATTTATAATTAAACTAATTCGATTATGTTTAAGTTCCATAATGTTTCGTGTAATAATTAATTGCACGACTTAATTATAAGAAGAAGAAAAAAAAGATTACGTTAACATAATTAAGTTAGAGGTGTGAAGTTAGAAAGCGATCAAAACAATATAATTCACTATTAAGCATTAGTATTTTTCATGTCATAATAAACTACTAAATAGTATGTCTTTAAGATAAATTATATCGATGATTTAAAAAATGTTTATAGTACGTGTATTTATGTATATTTTGCATATGTATTTTGTGAACTACGATCGATTCGACTAAAGCCATTAATAAATAATAGAAAAATATCAACCTCGATTGTCTATCCCTCTCATCATGCTACCGAAGAGCCGGAAAAAATGATCTAATTAGCATTCAATTTGCATTTCTTTTGAATTATGCAACGACGATAAAATAACCTTTTTTCCCTTTTCATCGAAACGCCAAGGAAAAACAAACGATATTATAAGATAAGGATAAACCTAAAGAGCTTAGCCTAAATATAAAAAGTGACGCCTAGTTGATCCTGGATAGAAATGAATGTGCTCAACAAAACTCAAACACCGAAATCCCATAAAGATGGCAACAGTCATTTACAACCAAAAAAGTATACAAAAAAGGAATTGGGAGATCTGCACAATGAAATGGAGACTCGTAATCACATTATTCCGATTAAACGACTCTGCGAAAGACTCAATACCCACGTGGACAAGGGTATCACAAATGAGGAAGCGAAAAAAATCCTCGAGTCGAAAGGATTTAATAGTCTGACGCCACCCGCGAAAACGCCCGAGTACGTCAAATTATTCATGTGCATGTTCTCTGGCTTTGCTGCTCTACTCTGGTGTTGTGGAATACTTTGTTTTTTAATTTACCTAATAGAATATTTCTACGAACAAACGGGCGACGGTATCGAGTGGTTTGGCATCATTATAATAATCATTTGCATGTTTTCCGGTATTTTCGCTTACATACAGGAGACCAAGAATGCTAAAATCATGGAATCGTTTACGCGGATGGTGCCGCTTATAGCTGTAGTAATAAGGGGAGGGAATAG
Source organism: Ceratosolen solmsi marchali (assembly GCF_000503995.2). NCBI lineage: Eukaryota > Metazoa > Arthropoda > Insecta > Hymenoptera > Agaonidae > Ceratosolen > Ceratosolen solmsi. The sequence continues at coordinate 14,597,136 of NW_011948413.1, forward strand.
GATGCAAATACCAGTTCAAAATCTGGTGGTAGGCGACCTCATCGAAATAAAAATGGGCGACAGGATTCCGGCCGATACAAGGATCATACAATGTCATGGTCTAGGAGTGGAAAATTCCAGTATAACAGGTCGCCCTTTAAATACGTTGAATTTGACAATTTTACAATTGTGCTTTACTATAATGCGAATAAATCGAAAGAGTTGCATACAAAACAAAAAAACAAAAAAAAAAAAAAAAAAAAAAAACAAAAAAAAAACAACAACAAAAAAAAAAATAATAACACAATTCAATCTTCTCTACATTAATCATCGAGATAAATTAAAATGTACAGCATTTATATACCGCTATAATAATAATAATAATAATAATAATAATAATAATAACAACAACAACAATAACAATAACAATAATAACAATAATAACATTAATGACAATAAGATTCTTTAATTATGATGGATTAGTATTTTAAATTTACTATAAAATCAATCGCGAACAGTATGATAAATAATGTTTTTGTTTTGTTTCCTGTTTCGTTTGTTGTTGTCGTTGTTATGACGTTGTTATATCGTTGAAGTCGAGTGGCTTGAAAATAAAAGTGACGATACCCTACCGTGATAACAATTTATATGAAATTTTAAAGACACTTGTACGGCTTGAGCTTAACTTAAATTCTTCAGCAATGTTGACTTAATAATAATTAAACACTCGTATGGTTAAGCAATTGTAATTATCTACAAAGTCAATCTTCTAAAGTCTACATGAACGCGTAGGTGAGAGCGAACCACTAATTTGCACGACCTATCCGACCGATGACAATCTGCTCGAGTCCAGAAATGTCGTCTTTTTCTCTTGCTATGCCGTGGCAGGTCAAGGCAAAGGCATAGTGATTGCCACTGGCAATAATACGTTTATCGGCCGTATGGCCAGCTTGACCAGCAACATGCCTAAAACCGAGACTCCCATAGCTAAAGAAATCCATCAGTTCGTCAATATATTAATAATCATCGCCATTGCCTGCGGAGTGTTCTTCTTTTTCATGTCGCTGTTAATCGATGGCGACGTCGTAAGAGCCTTCACATACTTCCTCGGCATCATCATTGCCAATGTGCCCGAAGTATTGCTCATTACCGTAACCACGAGTCTTACCATCACTGCTAAGAAGATGGCTTCGAAGAACTGTTTAGTGAAGAACCTCGAGTCCGTGGAAACACTGGGTTCCACCTCCATTATATGCTCGGATAAAACCGGGACCTTGACGCAGAATAAGATGACGGTGTCCAATGTTTGGTTCGATAATACGCGTTACAATGTACCGTTTGATGCATCGATGGGCGTGGAGAGGGACATCCTAATGGAAAAGCCCGCCTTCAATATATTCGTGAAAAATGCCACGCTATGTTTAAGAGCAGAATTTATGGATAACTCAGAGTGTCATTCTCAATATACTATGATTGAAGATCGCAAGGTGTTTGGAGATGCGTCGGAAACAGGTACTTTTTATTTTTAACGTGTCACATGATCGCACAGTCATTGATGAATCGATACTTTTTGTTTAAAACGAGTAGATCGATGTGCGTATAATGTTTGAGCAAAATCTATTATTATTAATCATTAGGAATTAAAAAAAAAAATATATATATATATATATATATATATATATATATATATATATATATATATATATATATATAAGGAGTGTAAAAATTTGATTTCTATTAACGTTATTTCTATTGACACAAGTATTATAGAACAACATAATACTGATATTAACGAAAGGACAGGTATCCTCAAGTTCTGTGAGCACATACATCCGACGAAAAGCTTCAGAGAAGAGCATCCCAAAGTTGCCGAGGTCCCCTTCAGTTCGGTGACTAAATACCAATTATCTATACATAAAGATATGAATGGTATCCTTGTGATAATCAAAGGCGCTCCAGAAGTTATAATAGATTTCTGCTCAAGGATTCTGTCGATCGATGGCACAACAAGGCAGATGACCAAGACAGATTATGAATTATCCAAGCAGGCCTGTACAGAATTAGCTTTCATGGGTCAAAGAGTCTTGGCCTACTGTGACTACGAGCTATCAGGTATCCGTCAATTCCTCGCGATTTACTAATTTAATAATTTAATAATTTAATAATACAATTCCTAATAGTCGCTTTTAAGTCTTCACTTGCTATGAAGTAAGCAAACATGTCGTCTTAACTATTAATCGTCGATGAAACGTAAAATATGTAATATTTCATTCAAATGTAATTTCTTACACGATTCACAAAATGAAATATCTAAATCTTACTAAATTACAATGTCATTTAATTCATTCTTAATATCATTCGTTACAAGCCATTACAATGTGCTGATCAATGTATCACGATATCATATCTAGTCTTAATTAAACGAAAAGGCTACGAGTTCAGAATAGACACTAAGCTATATGAAATCCAATTACATTCCTTTACGAATTATTATTTAATTATTTACTATTTATTATTATTATTATTGTTGTTGTTTTTGTTGTTTTTGTTTTTGTTGTTGTTGTAGTTGTCGTCGCCGTTGTCGTCGTCGTCGTCGTCGTCGTCATTATTATTATTATTATTATTATTACTATTATTATTATTATTATTATTATTACTATGCTTTTACATCGCCATCAGCCATTACCTCATATTATTTCTTATCTATTATTATTATTATTATTATTATTATTATTATTAGTTTTTGTATTACATTTTCGTATTGCAACCAGCTTCAGAGTATCCTTTAAATTACGAATTCAACACGAGTGATCCAGAAAACTACAATTTTCCGACGAAGGACTACAGATTCGTGGGCTTTGTGAGCTTGTTGGATCCTCCGAGACCATTCGTTAACGAAGCCGTGTACAAATGCCGCACAGCCGGCATAAAAGTGATAATGGTGACGGGCGATCATCCAGTGACGGCCATTGCAATCGCCAGAAAAGTGGGAATAATCAGCGAAGGCAACGAGACCAGATACGAGCAACTAATGGACATTGATAGAAATTACACGTCCATGAACCAAAATGAAGCCGTAGTGATTACTGGAAATGAATTGCGCACAATGAGCTCGAATGATTTGGACTATGTCATCAAAGTTCACGAGGAGATTGTGTTCGCTCGAACCTCGCCGCAACAGAAATTACTTATCGTCGAAAGCTGCCAGAGACTAGGAGAGATCGTTGCTGTTACGGGTAAACGAACAAAGTGCTTAAAACTACTTCTGCTTAAAGTACTTAAAACTACTAAACTGATTCCGGATATGACGACGAATGGCGCCTTTGCTTTGTTCGGCATCTCTCACCTTGTGAAAGCCTATCGATAGATCGATACGAAACAAAGGTCCCGACGCGAAACAAAAACATTAGTCCTACGAAGGCTTATCGCGCTATTACATCACGCCTAAGCCCGCACAACGAATGATAAATTAGCATTAATCAATATTCCTTTACCATAGGCAAATATATTTTTTGGTAAATACAAAAATGCTGAACATTTGTAATTCCAGCGATACATTCCATCGACAATTTAAGAATGTTTGGATAATTTTAGTACTCGTGAACTAATAAACTAAAATATTAAGCTTGGAGCTTGTATACCTGTGTCAGTCACGGACAATTAATTGAAAAGACAATGATAAGACTAATTGAAAAGCAAGCGTGCGTGGAACGTAATCGAAGCGAATTCGAGATTATTAATATTCCCATTCCCTGCTGGAAAATTGAATTTTCTATAAATTAAAAAGCTCAATAATTTTTAATAACAATTAAGCCATCGACATTTCATTTAAAGTACTTATAAAAATTCGAATTTCGTAATGTAAATGAACGAACGATAGCTATTTTGCAGGACTTTAGGGTCCCCCGGTAAGAACTCGCACGATCCTAAAATTCTTATCTCGATTGGATTATAGGTGACGGAGTAAACGACTCTCCAGCCCTTAGGAAAGCCGACATTGGAGTTGCAATGGGCATAACCGGCTCGGATGTAGCGAAAAACGCCGCGGACATGATACTCCTCGATGATAATTTCGCTTCAATAGTGACGGGAGTGGAAGAAGGTAGACTGATATTCGACAACCTGAAGAAATCCATAGCTTACACGTTAACGTCCAGCGTTCCCGAAATGTTGCCCATGTTAACGAGCATATTATTCTCAATACCGTTGCCATTTGTAATCGAGCTCGTTTTGTGCGTTGACGTTGGCACGGATCTATTGCCGGCAATAGCACTGGCCTACGAAAAAGCGGAATCCGATATAATGAGCCGAGCGCCCAGGAATCCTCAATATGACAAGCTCGTTAATAAAAGACTGATATCCATGACGTACGGGCAAATCGGCATGACCCAAGCCATGGCTGGCTTTTGTACTTATTTCTGCATCCTAATGTTTCATGGCTTCATGCCGAAGGATCTGTTTGGTACGCGGAATGTATGGGAGAACCAAGCGATCGACGATTTTAGAGACTCTTACGGGCAAACTTGGGATTATCAGAGCCGAATGAACTTACTCAACGAGGCGAGAACTGGGTATTTTTTGTCAATTGTTATTACCCAGATGGTAGACTTATTGATGTGTAAGACGAGAAGGAATTCGATTTTTCAGCAGGGAATGGGAAACTGGGTCTTAAATTTTGCGTTCATCTTCGAAATCATATTGACTGGCATTTTATTGTATACGCCAGGGACGGAGAAGGTTTTAAAGACAATGCCTCTGGATTTATTTTGGTACTGGCCCTGTCTGCCTCTCGGATGCTTTTTGTGGATATATGATGAAATGAGGAGATGGTGGATAAGAGAGCATCCCGGAGGTTTTCTAGAAAAGGAAACGTATTATTAAAACTTTGTTTTAGCATTAGATTACGAGGCTTAATGCGAATACGTGGGCAACAAACTGGCTTGTGCGACGAGTGAGAATTTTGCTAAATTCAAGCTAAGGAATTACCGCCAATGTGATGGTGCCCAATATAGGCTCTGGTATTCGTCCAGCTTTCTTCAGTATAAGATCCAATGATCCACCATCCATATACTCCATACATATGCTAATCTCTCCATCGCTATAATAAATATTATAAAATTATATTAATAAGCACCGTTGATTATATTAGTATTAACGATTAGGTAAATAATAAATGAATTACCTGTAAAAAGCACCGTAAAAGCCAACAATATGTGCAAAATTACATTCATGAAGTACTTTCAATTCTCTAATTATTTGTTTTTTAATGGCGGGCTTTACTTCTAAATGAATTAACTGTAAGAAATGATACGTATTAGTAAATTTATTATTATTCAAAACCATAATACACGTGTTTTTATTGTCTATGAGTCTACCTTCGATTTATAATCATTATATATCTTATAAAAGCAACTTTGTTTAGTAGTTTACTACGTTGGTGTGAAATGTTTCTATAAAATTTTTTTTTTTTACAAAATAATTATAATACTCTTACTTGGAACTTGGTTCTTAAAAACTATGAACAACGGTGTTGCAATGTCAATGATCATTTTGAATTTTGAAAAAACAATATGATTTATCAAAGATCGATTAACGAGGTCGATACAAAAACAAACAAAAGAAAATATCTATCCTGTATAAGTTGATCAAGACTCATCCAATCGACTTATCAAGAAATAATTATACAGCATTTATTTTAAAAGCAATATCCAAAGATTTGCATCATTGTGATATTCTTTTATTTTTTACGTTCGCAATAATGCGTTTAATTTTGTAAATTACCTTTCTCGCCATGATGAGACCATATTTTTTGTGCCTAACTTTCATGACTACACCACCATTTCCCGCACCTAATTCACCAAGTTTCTCAAAGTCTTCGTCGCATAGTTCACCCACTTTTTCTTTTTGTCCCAGAAAGCTCTCCAGTCTCTTCCTTTGTTCTTCGTCCATCTCTAACTCCTCTAGCCTCTCTCGAATGGCATCGATGCTCATTTTGCCCATAACTCCACTTTAAAATGAAAATAATACGGTTAATATAAACGGTTAATCCAAATGGTTCCAAAGTCACGAAGAAACATTTCTAACTTCTAATTTAAAAATTACAAAAAAAAATATAAAATAAATAATATTATTTATTTGCGTGTTTTGCCAATGGCTCATGGATTAGACATTTTGCAGTTTGTCGCAAAGAAAATCCCTTAAAAAATTGATAAAACGATATGATAACTACGTACTCAGGTATAACCGGAGGCTCCGTATATGTTGGTATTGGTGGCACAGGTGGTGATGGTGATACCGCAGGTGCAGGTTCGATCGAGCCTGGCGGAAGGGTCAAGTTCAACTTGTTTTTCGACATACTTCCTTCCTACTATACAGTACTTTCAACAACCAGTACAGCACACTCGGACGAACGAAATAATCGACTACGACAGCCTCGCGCACACAAACTCCCTATTAATTAACTTCAAACCATTCGTAATACCTATCCTGAAAATTTTCAATCATCCATGCTTTCAATTCGCAAAGCGTACATAAACGAACAATCGCACGTTAAACGGAGCGATCGTTAATAATAATAACGCTCTTACGTTCCGCGGACAAGTTCAACAAGGACGACGACGAGTTCTTCCGGTATCCCCGGCCGTGAGAGCAAGAGAGATCGACGATTCTCGTAACGATCGAGCTCGAGTGATATACCAACGGGCAATCGCACCGTCACTCGTTTCACTCGCGCACTTATTCAATTGTAAATCGCTGTACCGCCATCCACGGCACGACGCTGAACTCACGGATTCACGGATCTCATCATTCGCGTTCACTGTAAGAAAGAAAATAATTTCGCTGATACCGAATTCTGGCCTTCTCGCCCTACCATCAGCCCCCACTACCGGATTATCGTGTGGTGACGCTCTCTCGCCCGTAACTTTCTGCCGCATCCGCATGAGTCTTCGACACATGCAACACTCAAAGTAGTCGCACACACAGAGAGCGAGAGAGAGAGAGAGAGAGAGAGAGGCGTGACTCTTACGCACACCCACACTACTCGAATTATATCTCGTATTCGAGGCGATGAGGTTTAAGGGTTACGGATTATGCTGGGTGGTGCCTTTCGATTGCATTAAATTGTCTCAAGGGACGAGAGAACGATGTTTGGTATTTCGTTTGATGAGCGATAATTTCTCGATTATCTCTTACCTATTGAATTTCGACTCTCGGCTAAAAATTTTTAACCCTGCAAGCTTGCAGTCGTGCAGTTGTCTCACTCGATTTCAAACACTTGACAAAATTCTAGGATTAAATTCATGATAACGTATCATTTTTTTAGCTTCAAATGCATTAAATGATAGTCCATTAGAGCGTTAACTCTGTAAGACGAGACGACTGTATTTATAAATAAAATTTAACTCCTTTAATCTTGAAACACGATATTTAACGCTCTGCGAAATACTCAATCGCAATTATTAAGCCGAAATTTTCCACGTCAAATCTCACTCTCGCGTTAAATAAAAGACATTTTTCATAATTAAGCGTATTATTACTTATTACGCTCTTACGCAAAATAAAATTGGCAACGTATCATAAAAGTATCATATTCCTATCATATTTACGCTCGCACTTACGTGAACTCCGTCGAAGACTTTGTAAAATTAGCAAATTTTTTTTTTTAATTATGTAAAATTAACGATTCATGAATAAGCAATTCTGCTCGCTATCGCGCTAAGCTTATATTACGTTAGATTGGAAAAATTAAGGAGTGAGTGCCTGCGACCCGCATTGACGTGCATTTAATGTGCGACCGGGCGCGCACACGCTCGCACACACACGTGAACACGCGCGCCCACTCCCCCACAGTCCCCCACATGCAAATACATATATTATGACTGGAATAATAAAAGAATCGAACGTGTCATTACTTACACCATGATCGACCCTCTTCCGCATTAATTATCATTATGACTCTCTACTTCTCTACTCGAACGACAATGGTACGCTTTAACGTGAACTTTGTTTAAAAACAAAATAAAACAAACTTTATTTTCTTATTAAGTTTATTAATCAAACAAATACGTATATAAAATGAAGAGAAACATTTTTTTTTTTTTTTTTTTTTTTTTTAATGTTAACTCTTTCTAACGCATCGCATATTTCACCCGACAACTAATGGTCTGTATAATAGACAAATGAATGTGTCCACCCCCGCATCACGGCACCATACAAAACCGCGTAGAGAAATCTTCCTTATCGATTGTCCCACCTCGTTATCTTAGCTGTGCGATCGCGACTTCATGATGCTTTTATTCTGTCGTGGGCTTTAGTCGCTGTCGTACGCTCGCACTTGTCGTCGAGTCGGTTGGTTTTGCTTGAAGGGCGATACGGGGTAGGGGGAAGCTCGCGCCTTTGTGATGCTGTGGATGAAGTGACGGAAAGACGAAGAGAGGCGCACAGGAAGAAGGAGCCGCCGACCGAAAATTTTCACTCGTCAAGAAAGTAAGGATATACGCGCGTACACAGTCTCCCCTAATGTAGCCATGTGATAATGGAAAATTCATAGGCACGGACTCGCGGTCCTTTTATTTTCGCGTCGCATGCGAGTGTCATACGATCGTCGGCGATTTCTTGAATACAAATGCGCGGCGCGCGAATATTCGCCCTTATAACTTCGCGAACTTATAACGATGTACGAGTCCTGTACTTTTTGTCTCCGACTTTGCGGAAACAACGCTAGTCGACGGCGTTTTAACATAATTTCGCTAGTCCCCTTTGCGGAAACAACGCAGTCGACGAGGAAGTTTTTCCTCCAAAGAGATTGTTGTGCACGAGGACAGTTTGCCGAGGAATGTGGGGGAGAGGACGTTTTTACAGCCGCGCCTCTTAGCTCCGATAAATTTTTCTTCGATTCTGCACTTCTTGATGCTCGTTGATGTTGCAAACGAATGGGATATCGCCGGGCGACAATCATGCACCATTCGTTAGCAATTTATCTTTCATCTTCGCGTTCAACATGGAAATTCTTATATTCTCGTTCAATTCGAGACTGAGTTCTATAATTTCTTTTAATAAGTTAGATCTTGTGCATAATCGGTATTAAAAGGAAAAAATTTCGTTTTTGAAACAGTGCCTGGAATTTCGTGAAATGAAAGTATTTTTTTTTTTTTTTTTTTTTTTTTTTTTTTTTTTTTTTTTTTTTTTTTTTAATACTGAATGTGATTTGAGAATGTATTTAACCATGTAAAATAATCCAATACGCTGATTATTATTATGATTAAAATATTTGTCTCGATATATAAATTATCATTTATTACTTTATTTAAGCATTTGATTGACCGGCGAGGTTTTCATTCGAGAATTTTATTAATTTTTGCCGAAAACTTTACATTTTCATATTAATTCCCAAGCACTATTTATCTAATTTGTCAATTAAAATGATTTTAACGCTATTGTAGATAATATGTTATAGGTTAGGATACTATGAATATAGAGTATTTACAAATAAATAAACATTACATAAACATAATGATTTCTTGCGAGATAATGTAGGAGTATGCCATTACCGTGGTTATTACTAGATACTCGGGTTATTTTAGCTATTTTTAGCCCTTCGAGCACTTGAAACCTGTTTGTTCAAATCTCTGTATTAATATAACATCTTAATTTGGAATGGCTGGTGCCTTAAGTCAGTTTCTTATCTCATTTCAGTGCTCTTAATTTTTTTCTTGCTCCGGGATGAAGACATTCTTAAGTACTTGTTGTTGTTGTTGTTGTTGTTGTTGTCCTTCTTCTTGTTCTTATTACTATTATTATTATTATTGCTATTATTATTATTATTGAATCGATGCTCAAGAGTATTACTCAACAACACCAGTTGAATTACAGTAAAAACATGTCAGAGCATGTATATCATTATTAAATAATATATGTGCATTTTTAAATTATATAGGATAAATGTTTTACAAATTGTTAAAGTAGTAAACTTTAAAACAGCAAGTTTTAAATATTCTAAATAATTATGCATAAAAGTAATTCTTAAGAATTTGACATAACTGTAGGATAATAGTGCCTATATATAATATAATGGCAAATATTATAAATATATTATATATATATATATTATATGTTGATAATGCATAAGCATATGTATTTTAAACTCAATTTAATTGTAAGTTTGCTTTGGAATACTTTAGTCTAACATAAAAATTGTGCTATACAATGTGTAGTAATGTTGTAGTAATAAAAATGTGTAGTTGTTTAGTATAAATGTTGTAGTAATAAAAATAGTATATATTTTAATAGTATAAATTGTTTGTTGTATATAACATAATTTATTCATTGATTTATTTTTATATTATTTTTATACCAAGATAGATTTGATTTAAAAATTTGTTTACTATACCATGCAATGACTAATTTGTAAATATCATTTTATTTGTTATATTTAATTACTATAATACTTATATACTACTTATTGCAATTTCTACATTCCAATTGATATTTAAAAATAAAAAGTAAATTCTATTATAAATTTGAAAATAAAATAAAATTTTAATTAAAATGAGAATGATGAAGTGATTTTTAAAGACAGTTTCAAAGTTATTTCATAAATAACAATGTTTTTAATTTATTTGTAGTACAATCTTACTTCAAAATTTTCGTATGGACAACTTAATATACTTAAATTGTGCATTATATATGTTATTTTACCCAAACACTTTGTTGCATCATTATTTCATGGATCCAATTTAATTAATGTATATTAAATAAACTAAGAACGTATGATTATTAACCTATTATCTGAAGTATATAAATTTATTATAAGTTTATTGGAAGCTCGTGTATGATAAAATTTCATTTGGAATCTCAATTTTAATAAGCTGTACTTAAGATTATGTATTAGCAATAAAATTATATCTTTTATGAAAAGATGAACGTAAATAATGTTTGTTATTTTACAGAAATGACTGATAATTTGAAATCAGGTTTCATACTGTTACTGTCGATATGGACGACGACTATCTTAGCAATAAAATCCACACCAGACCTCAATGGTAAACCAACTGGTTCAAATGCTTGTATCAGCAAGCAAACGTGCCATGACTGTATTCAAACACCAAGCTGTGCTTGGTGCTCGATGCCTGTAATATGCTTTAATTCATTGTGCATGCGTTATAATAATGTCAAACGATCATCGTTTAATTATAAATTTATTTCAAAATACCTAGGGATTCGATGACAAACGATGCTTCCTTCCACATGTAAACACAAGAATATCCATAGAATGTCCAGATAATTATACGTTTAATCCAGATAACGAATACATTAAAATACGATATAAAGAATTAGCAAAAGGAAATTATAATGCAGTTATTGGATTGCAGGAAGAAGTTATTATTGAATCAGAAGAGCAGCAAACGCAACATGGAATTGTAGATATTGAATCAGATAGCGTTACCCTGCTATCGACAAGTAGTAATAATAGTAGTAATAATAGCAGTAGTAATAGTAATAGTAGTCGTAGTAGTAGTAGTAATAATAAGCAAGATCCTGTACAACTTTATCCGCAAGAAGTTAGTTTAAAGCTCAGAATAAGTAAGCGAACCAACTATTTATTTTACTTTAGATTCAAATTTTTTTACATAATTATTTATACCTTAACAAAATTATTTTTAAACAATTATTTATTATTGTTAGCTATCCATATACTTAATTATTGTTTTAGAATTTCGTTGTATAGTTTAGTTTTGTGCATCATAACTGTAAAATAATACGGTATTAATTAAAATCGATAAAACTAAATGGATTTTGTGTGATAAAAATCGATGTTAAAAATGATAAAATTATTATAATTTTGTAGATGAAGTACAAAAAATTAAAATTGAATATGCACAAGCAGAGGATTATCCTGTAGATCTGTATTATCTTATGGATTTGAGCAATTCCATGAAAGACGATAAGCAAAAGTTATCGGATTTGGGTCAGCTGCTCGTTGAAAGTATGAGCAATATTACAAGCAATTTCCGTTTAGGATTTGGTAGTTTTGTCGACAAAGTCGTTATGCCTTATGTCAGTATGGTGCCTAAAGCGTGAGTATACTTGTTCATTTTGTAAAAAAACATTTCTTTTTAATTTGAAAATCTTTATTATCTTTTCATTGCAGTTTGAAAGAACCTTGTGACAGTTGCGCTGCACCTTATGGTTATCGGAATCATATGCCCTTGTCGCAGAATACTCATCGTTTTGCGGTAAACTTTACACTTTTAATAATTTCTTTATAAAAATTTTAATTATTACCAAACGATTATTCACAGTCTTTAAGAATAAATTTATTATTTCCGTTAAATTTTATCTTCTTTACTCGTGTAGCTTTATTTCACGTTCTAATATTAATTTTCAGACGGAAGTGCGGGATGCCCCAGTTTCGGGAAATTTGGATGCTCCAGAGGGTGGTTTCGACGCCATTATGCAAGCAATCGTATGTAGAGATGAGATCGGTTGGCGAGAAAAGGCCAGGAAACTCCTACTCTTTTCCACGGATGCGAGCTTCCATTATGCAGGCGATGGAAAACTCGGCGGCATTGTAAAACCCAATGACGGTTGCTGCCACTTAGACAAGAGTGGCATGTATACCCACTCTACTCTTCAAGATTATCCCAGTATTTCGCAAATTAATCTTAAGGTTTGGCATATCAATTGGATTCCAATGCTCTATACATTTTAAACTTAAATATAGATTTATTTCGTTTTTATAATTAATTGCTAATAACTGACAATATATCATAAGCACCATTGAAGTAACGACATTAAGAATTTTCAATTTAAGAATAAAATCCTAAGCCAATTACCTGATATTCCATTACACACGTTACGACACGTTCGGTATTATATTTATTATTATTATTATTATCATTATTATTATTATTATTATTATTATTATTATTATTATTATTATTAATAATAGGTAAAAGAGAATTCCGTTAATGTCATCTGGGCTATAACGGAGGAGCAAATGAAGATTTATTCGAATCTAACGAAACTCATCGAGGGATCTTACGCAGCTAAGCTAAGTGACGACTCCAGCAATATTGTCGACTTGGTTCGCGAGCAGTACAATGCAATCTCAAGTTCCCTTGAGATGAAGGATACGGCAAGCAATTACGTTAATCTAAGATATTATTCGAGTTGCCTCGGTGCTGGACCATTAATTGAAACCAGCAAATGCGATGGCCTTAAAGTAGGCAATAAAGTTGAGTTTACGGTTGAGGTGGAGGTGCCGGCATGTCCCGAGAACCGCTCAGAGTGGAACCAAAAGTTTCTTATTTATCCGGTAAGGGTTGACAAATCCTACTCTATCCTTTAGTAACGTGGCCGTAAATTGGTCTAAAGCCTGCGAATGCCCGCAGGTCGGAATAAACGAGTCGCTGACCGTTAATCTGGAAATGCTTTGCGATTGCGAGTGCGAGAGCGCCGGCCCAAGCAATACGGGATTCGAAGAGAAATCGGCGAAGTGCGACATGCACGGCGACCTGAGCTGCGGTATCTGCTCCTGCGACGACGGCTACTTTGGCAAGCACTGCGAGTGCAGCGCCAACGATCGGGGCCAGACGAATATCAACGAATACGCCTGCCGCAGAGACAACACCTCGACTTACGACTGTAGTGGTAGAGGCAATTGCGAGTGCAACGTCTGTAATTGTTACGGCAGAGAAGATCCCAATGAGGTGAGCGCTGCCGACCTTTTGATTAAATGTACATTAATTACCGAACAATTACGCTCCTCCGGGCTTTTACATCGTGGTCAAAATAGCCAACACTTTAAAGCTGAAGCTGAAAATTATCAATTAAAAATTTCTGCTTCTTTGTTAATAATAATAGCAACGTAGGATATGTGAGAGCTTGTAAATGCAAGCCACAAAAAAAAAAAAAAAAAAAAAAAAAAAAAGACGAAGAAAAAAAAGCGAAAGTTTTGCTTAAACATTATTTGGAAAAGTCACACTCACATGTTAAGTCTTAAGCCTTGAAAATTCTTTAACGACGGGGTTCGAAGAATCCTTCTTCGGCATTTATGCATTTATTTTATTAATTACGTCCATATCGATCCACAGCTTCTTCGCCTTACGCGTCGACATCTCGGTAGCTCAACACCACGACATCGTCGTTACATCTACTTTGTTCTTTGTCCTTTTCTTTAGTCTGTTTGGGGACAATATTGCGAGTGCGACAATTTCTCCTGCGATCGGCGAAATAAGGAATTGTGTTCGGGGAAGGACAACGGTAAATGCGTGTGCGGTACTTGCGAATGCAAGACCGGCTGGTCTGGCAAGGCCTGCGAGTGTAGCACCAATAAGGACACGTGCAATCTATATGGGCTCGAATGCTCCGGTCACGTAAGCCAATTAAGCCGTATAAGTCGCCAATTTTTGCGGACTATCGATGACACTCGACGAGCCTATTTTCATAATTGCAGGGAGTATGCGAGTGCGGCAAGTGCAAGTGCAACGTCGAGGGCGAGACGCGTTACTCCGGCCAGTATTGTCACGTCTGTCGTACCTGTCCGAATCGATGCGAGGAACTGAAGCTCTGCGTGCTCTGCAGGGCCTTCGAGCTCGGCAACCTCACCGACATCGAGTGCGACAAGAGCTGCGCGGACTTTGACTTTGAGTTTGTGGAGACACTCGAGGTAGACGTCGACAAGGACGAGATCGGCTGCCACGGTTACGACGAGCAGGACTGCAAGTACTACTTTGCCTATTATCACAACGTCACCGGCAACTACCTTCAAGTGCGCGTGCAGAAGCAGCGCGAATGCCCGCCCCAGGTGTACGTGCTGGGAATCGTCCTCGGGGTCATCGCTGCCGTTGTGCTTATCGGCCTCGCGCTTCTCCTGCTCTGGAAATTACTCACAACCATACACGATAGGCGAGAATTCGCTAGGTTTGAGAAGGAAAGAATGATGGCTAAGTGGGATGCTGTGAGTATATTGTCGTCGGGCCTCTGATTTGCCCATCGTTACTTCGTATTTCGCGTGTATTTGGAAATCATTGTTGTTTAAGTAAACTGAATTTAAGCAACGTATTAAGTGAATGTTGAACGAAGAAATTTCACGCATTTGAAATATTTGATGCACAATTTTTCTGATCGCGGTGATATGCGGAAGAAAAACAAAATACAAAACAAAAATATATAAAACATTCGGATGAAGAATAATTCTTTCAAATGTTGTAGAAGTCACGGATTTGTAAATACTTAATATAATTATTGAATTTATAGTATAATATTTTTATTCAGTGGTAAAAGTACGTTTAAATTCAAAAGTCTTTCGTACAACGATAGCCAATCATTGATTATCATTAGTAAATAGATGTGCTTATTTACGTTATTAAAGATTTAAAAATTTTAATTTAATGTAAAAAAGCAATTTGAAAATTGCCAATGCAATTCTAATGCAATTATATACAAATTATCTATCACGATTATTATCCTTTTTGTTTTAGAGCGAAAATCCAATCTACAAACAAGCAACTTCGACTTTCAAGAATCCAACGTATACAGCGAGCAATATTAAATGAATGAACAAGAAACAAAGATTTAAAAATTTATTGTTAAAATTTTATGAAATTTTAATACGAGTCCGAAACAATGTAATGGGGCAGCTATTCAAAAGTTAACCGAGCTTCAATTATTTTTATGAATCTATACGCACGCGCGCGCACGCAATCAAATATATATGCACGCATACGCATAAGCGAGCACAGGTATACGTGTAGTAGTGGCAGATGGATGTGATTGTATGCGTGTATACATAGCTTGGTTAACTTTTAAATAGAAAAGATAAATATTAAATGGAATATTGCTTTAAATTAAATAATACGCAGAATGTAAATTTTAGATTTTAAGGACGTGTCATCTGCATCAAAGATTATATAGATATTTATGTGCCTTTTTTAATTAGTATAAATGACCAAAATTTAATCTCAATTTATTATAGATAGTTCGCATTTTTATACGATCGCGGTAACTATAAAAAATAAAACTATGATTAATAGTATAAATAAATTTAAGCGTAGGCTCGTATGTGTTGTTTAAAAATACACGAAAAAGTTAAAAATTATTATTATAAACATGCATAATACATAATGGCTTTATTATGTATACGCGATGTTGCACTTAGCGCTTCTTAGCTTTCTTTGCGATGAGAAAGTTGTGCCTTAATCATATTATCCGTAATATTTAACACGAACATCTCTGATTTAAGTTTTACCGCGATTACATTTTAACATGAAAAAACGTCGTGTCATTTCATTTATTAAGATATATAAATCTGTTAGCGTGGCATAAGCCAAAGTTGACCGCAAATGTACGCTACAAACTGGCCGTAGCAACGCTGGATCGTACAGGGCCGGAAATCATTGTTAATCTATTGTTATTTCGATTAACAGCAGTTGTAATTATCCGTACAACCTTGATGAATCGTAAGGATGTAATTTTTGTCGAATGGAATGACATGATTTTTCAACAGTCATCTTATATTTGTCATTTAAGTCACTGTTCCAAAACAAAAAGTAAAAAAAAAAACTGACTGCCGCACATTAATCTTTTAGTGAGAGAGAGAGAGAGAGAGAGAGAGAGAGAGAGAGAAACACTGAAAAATCTAAATTTTAAAAGTAAATTCTCATTATGCGCGACGTAATAGCTTATCATAATGCCTTTGATGCCTCAATGTCTCTGATATTAACTTCAAGATAAAGTTACAATTAGAGTTAGTATTTTCGAGAATTTGCTGGGAATATGTAACTACAAATCTTGTAAATACTTAACTACTCAGATTTATACAAGTGCCTACACACTAAATATTAATTATAATTATAGTGATAGTATATTTTAATAAGGGCACCGAGACTTTAAGTCGCAATTTAATAATATAATGTCAAATTATTTAAGAGAAATTCTTCCGTGATTCATAGCTTCTAATGAGAGAAAAACGCTATTTTACATACATTTGCAAATTATCTTTTCATTTTAGTCTCTTTTAATTCTTCCGTTTTACGAATTATAATGACACTCGATTGATTTCTTTCGATTATATAATATATATATATATATATATATACATGTAATTATAAATATAAGTTGAATACAAGGTTTTATGCCAGGCTATCCGGCACGTTGATCCGGCACTTTATCATCCCGATGGTGTTGGTGTCGATCACCGACAGGCTATCCACGATAGGCGTAGAGACGATCATTGCACGTGATATACAGGATAGCGGTTATTTCTTAATCCCGTCACTTCCGTTCCTGATTCACGTTCCGAGCCGTATCCATCATCATCGAAGCCTGTAATTATGATATTCGTAGCCAATGGTGAAAAGTGCCAATGGACATTTTGTTGCGAGACGCGCATTCAAAGTCCTAGGCTCGATTAACCTGGCCTCGAGCCTCCCGCAACATCATACAATGCGTTATCCCTCCAAGAAGTGTCGTTCTCTAAAAAAAAAAAATTGTCAGCCGTGTAATTGGCTCGAGTCAAGTTAATCATTGCACGCTTCCGACGGAATTTTCCTTCCAAAATTTGACAAAGCGTTTATTTTTATGTTGGCCATCCGTTTAAAGGATATTTTAACATTTATATATAAAATTTTATTCAATTTTTTTCGATGAATTACAAAAGAATTTTAACAACTATATTCAGATATTTAATTAAAATTTAATAAGTAAACGACTTTACGACTGGACTTTGATTGTACGAGAGTTTAGTACTTAACTTAATTCCATGCTTTTACTTTGTGTATTTCAATTATTATTTTATACACAATAATTCCCTTAAAAATATGTGATTCATCTTTGATAATAATTATTTTATCTTTCCTACGCATTACTTTATTGTCCGTTGTTTTTAAGAATTTTTATTTCTCATTTTTATTAATTATTTCGTACTTCATATAGTTTTAGGTCTAAATATATAATATTATTAGACAACAATTGCAATTCTTTGTAAGTACGAGTGGGAACAATTTTATAAATGACATGACCTGTTCAATTATGTATTAAATTTATGAATGTATAGACTGAGTAAGTAAGGGTCCAATTTGTGACAGCTAAAAAGATAAATAAATTTCTACAACAATATATTGTATTTTTTGTAATCATATATATATATATATATATATATATATATATATATATATATATATATACACACATATGCATACGTGCTGTTATTATGCTAAACATTACACGTTTTAGAAATTGCGTAAACCGGATCCCTCGACCGATGTTACATTCCTAATAAGTAAGAAGAAAATATAATTGACATTTCAAGTTTATCCAAGAAGTATATAATAGATATGTTTAATTACTACAACGTAATGTCATTATATCCGTTTGATCAACATTCATTGTAATTTAAGTCAGATTAAATTTAGCCGCCAAATCGAATCGCGTTCTTTTCAAATTAATATGGCGGAACATTTTCTAATCTCTCCGGATAAGCGGTGCTCCAAGTATAATTAAAATACAAAAAAATCATCCTACACGATTCGGAATTCGTAGCTCGTTTTATTAAAAAAAAAAAAAAAAAAAAAAAACAACAACAACAACAACAAAAATCATTGAAAGAATTTTTATTCGCATTCTCATATAACTGCAATAGTCGGTGGTAGGTAAGTTTATCGAGTTCACTTATGTTGTTTGGAAAATTCGAAACCATAAATTTATTAATCTCAATACAATTGGCCCTAACATCACTTTTTAATCCATCAAAATTTATATCCCGATATATCTCACCATACGTGTGCCTGTGTACGTAAACTTATATAAATCACGTAAGCATTTGTGACAACATGTAGCCTTATACGGGTATATTTGCATTAATAATGCCCATTATGTAAAAAATTATTTCACGACATGACGGAGGATGGCAAGGTAAGGTAAGGATGACGATGATGGTAAATTTTGAATGGATGCCGCGTCCGCCTGGGCCAATGAGCCACGTTCGACGAGATCCCAGGCGGGAGAAAAACGCGCGACTCTCGATGCCTGGGCTCTGTACTGTGATATGCGAAGTGTCCGAGGGAAAGGAAATCGGGCGAGCGCAGTCGCTTCCGTCCCGTCCTAACCTCATTCTTTTCGATCCCGAGATTTCGAAGAGGTATGGTATAATCGTAGCGCTACGTTTCGCGAATCGATTAACATCGCCGTGAGACGTCGCGCGAATGTGAAAAATTCTTTCGCGGCTGATGGATCGCTGCGTCGCTTTAGCTCATCGCGGTCACATTAATACTCGGCCATGTATTATTAATCGGAAAAGCCATCGTCAAAGT
>NW_011948413.1:14616437-14623503 GCF_000503995.2 Ceratosolen solmsi marchali
CTTCCTTTTCTCATTGCTACTCTCACGATTCTTCTCCCCCTCGGTCGTTAAGCCGCGTGTCATACACTTTGCGATTTATTTGTGCATATTGCCATTTTTCAGGATTTTCTATTTTGTTTTGTAGGAGAAGATGGGCCGATATTCGCATGAAGCTTCGAATCCGGGCAAGTCGTGTAAGGCGCGCGGCTCGAATCTTCGTGTACATTTTAAGGTAAGGAAATAATTAGTGATAAAGTGATAAACAAAGTGCCAGTGCGATCGTGTGTGAAGTTTAGGGGGTTTTTGAGCTTTTCGAGGGCTGTTATTTTAGGAGGGTTTGTCGTTGTACGAAGACGAAATTAACGAGTTGTGCTCGTTTGTGTCAGTGTACAGGCTAGTGTTTCAATATTATTCGACCTAACCTGCAAGTAGAGTTGAGGGATGGCGCACGTTTATGGTGATCGTGTGCTAATTAAGCGAGGCTTTTTCTTATTTTCCTGGCAAAATCAATTATTCTTACTCTTTGCCGAATTGCCTATTTCGTATTATTGGCTTTTGATAAACCGGGGAGATGTCCAAGTCTATATATAATAGCTTTCCATCATTCTCCTTATTTTTCCTCTTTCATGCTCGAAAGTTGTAATGATAGTTGGAGATGTACATTGCAGATGTTATTCTAACGCAATCAATTATTTTTAAATTCATTTTACAAATTATTATAGAAGTTTATTGTGAGACGAAAGTGTAAAATGAATGGTATTGTATTGACTGTGGAAAGTCTGTTGATACAGCTTATTGGGGTTGGGGGGGAGGGGTCCAGTGAAATTAAATGAATCTTTATTAATATTAATTTATCTAGTATTTTAAGATTAGTTAAATATTTTATTGTAATTTCCTTTGAAACGTTATTATATCATGAGAGTAAATTTTTGGAATTCAATTATAACCGTTTGTTTCTCTATTCAACAGTATATAAGTTTGTGGTGTAGTCGCATTGTACGCGCTGGTAATTATCGAACATAAGCGCAGCGTTGAATACCTTAATTTTTACTTATATTGTTTTTAATTATCCTTTTCAGAATACCCATGAAACGGCGAAAGCAATAAAGAATATGTCCCTCAGAAGGGCACAGAAGTATCTTAAAAACGTCATTGAATTCAAAGAATGCGTTCCTTTCAGAAGATTTAACGGTGGTGTAGGAAGATGTGCCCAAGCTAAGCAATTTGGCACAACGCAAGGTAATATTTTGCCTACTTATAGTTTTAATCTACCTGTTATGAAATTAAACAATTCAAATGTGGTTTTTTGTTTAATACTTCCGTATTTAAACGTACAATGTAAAAACATTTAATTTAATGTTTCCGAATACATCGTCGCTATTAAATATTTAATATATGAAATTGACTATACAACTTTGTTCAATCATTTATTATCGTTAATAATTTAATTATTTCAGGTCGATGGCCTAAAAAGTCGGCGGAATTTCTGCTTCAACTTTTAAAAAATGCAGAAAGTAATGCCGACTTCAGAGGTCTTGAAGTAGACAGACTTGTTATTGAACACATTCAAGTTAATCAGGCGCCTTGTTTACGTAGGAGAACTTACAGAGCTCATGGTCGTATTAACCGTAAGTAATTTCATAAAGCCTTGTTAAAGCAAGGTTAGTAATATTTATGTATTAAAGAAACAAAAACAAAATATATATATATACACGTGCATATGTGTGTGCGTGCTTGTGTGTATATTCATAATAAAACGTTGCTAAGTTGTTATTTGAAATAATTCTTTGTATTTTCATTAATTATCTAGATTAAAAGTATTATACAATAAGTCTCGCTTACTTTTTCGGTTATTATGCATAAGTAAGAATCTCTAAATAATAATAGAGTAAAGAATCAAGAATGTTATATTTGAATCAATGGCAAATTTTTATTATCCAAAGTTAACGTTATTGTACGAAAATATATAATGATTTTTAATAAAATTAATCACGATACTGGGAAATGGAGATCTGCATAAAGTACGTTTGCACATGCATTGATTGAATTATTTACGTTGTTAATTTTTTAACAAGTGCTTAACAAAATTAGAAGATCTTTTGCTAATAATAAAATCTTTGAAAAAATTCCGAATCATTTTACAATATAATAAAAATTTATGATTATTATAAAATAGTAAGAAATGATTCTCTTAACAACTTATATAATTTTCTTGATCATTGTAGAAATATGTTATTTTTTTGACACTGCAGCGATTCTAAAACTCGAATCGATTATTTTTAAATTAAAAATTCAAGAGACCTACTTTAATAATCTGTAAATCTTTTAGCGTACATGAGCTCGCCATGTCACATTGAAGTCATATTGACTGAGAAAGAAGATGTCGTTGCTAAAGCATCGGAGGAAGAGCCCTCCAAAAAGAAACTGAGTAAAAAGAAGCTCGCTCGTCAAAAGGAGAAGATGATGAGGGAATAATTTTTGAGGTGTACAATACGAGAGCTAATGTATTTGGGAATAATAAAATTTCTATTGTTCTCTAAGTCTGTTTCATTAATTATTTATTTATGCTAAATGACTTAATTCAACATTTTAAAAATAATCTTATCTTATTGTAATGGGAGAGAATATGTATTGAGAAATTTCGTGTCGTAATATTAATACTTACAGATTTCCTTAATTACTCGGATCAAATTAAAAATTCGTGCTCATTAGAGACGAGCTCGTCTTGGAAAATTTTATTTTATTTACAACTGTTAGTTCTTTGGTGTGATAAATTAAGGCAGTTCAACTGTGCATTTTTTTTTCTTTTGTTTTGTTTTTGTTTTGTTTTGTTTTTTTTTCGACTATAAAAGTCTTGATTGTTTTATTTTCAATTGAGTATTCTAAGAATGAGTACAAATTAGTGCAATTATACATATATTTGACTATTTTAAATGGGCAAGTTCGGCCCTTATTACGATCGTTATACTTTTATCTCTTTATTTTCTTAATTAAAAACATTAACATCTTACAAGGTACTTACAAATTTTCAACGATAACAAATATTTTACACTCTAGCAAATAAATTTAATGAGCTTGCAGATGTTGGGGACATCTGCGCGACGTTTGATTACAGTTTCTACGCGAGACTCGAATGTAACGTAATGCTTCGCTTTATTATTTAAAATTAACGATCTCGTATACGTAGCATATCGTGTGCATATGCCCGCTGCTTATGCCTTAAAATCTTTAATCTTTGTACGTGAAAGGAAATGCACTGAGGGTTCGACAATCGAAATTAATTAATGAAAAAGTATTGATAGAGACGAACGAATGACAACAACCTGCTGAATTACAATATATAATGAAATTCATCTTTGCAATTTATATTAAACACTTTTGTGCGCATGAACTTTAAATACAACGTGTACACGTACTCACATTGTACAGTTTCACAAGTGAATTATTAGGACAAAAATACGATATAACATAGTTTTATAAATCACATTACATACGCAATAGAGATGATATCACTAGGACGATTGAGCGGCTCATTACAACGATAATCGCGTTCTACAATAATAATAATAATAATAATAATCATAATCATAATAATAGTAATAATAAACAACAACAACAACAAAAATTTTTTTTTTTTTTCAAAATTAAAAAAGAAATAAAAGTATTCTATACAAATAATCTCTCTCTTGCTCACTACGTATCATCGTCATTCCACCAGCAAATCCTACATATCATATCATTTAATTTCGGTTTTACATTTTGCCTCCCTCGGACTACACATATTATATTATGGACAATTTAATGTACGCACTTTTAAAATAAAAATGAAAAGACTGCGTTTTTGTTTCACGAAGAGGGACGACATCTCGTCTGCATAGAAACATCGCACACACCCCTATTAATCGGTTGCCCTTGTCGTAACTCAAATCTTAGTCAATTATAAAAATCCTATGCTACTACAACAAATGGATAAATCGAATTGCAAATAGTTATTCTTTAATAATGTTTTTTCGTTAAAGGTATGCGGTTATTACCTGTCGCGACGTGTTTTGATGACTGTTTCAAACATTATCCTTGGACATCTTTAATCGTAAAGGAGTGTCGAGCAACGTCAACTCCAAAGTCGACTAACAATAACATAAATTACGTCTAAAGTAATTGAAAGGGTGCGTGTAGTTATCAAAAAAAAAAAAAAAAAAAAGAGAAAGAGAGAGAGAGAGATTAATTTTTATAATAAAATTTTTAAACTAATGTAAATTGTTATTTTTAATTTTAGAGCAACGAATTGTAATATTTTTTTATATTATCTCAACGATCCATCGATCATGCATGTCGTCGTGCCTCGCGTATAATCATTTATTTATTAATTTTTTTTTAATTTTTTTTTTTTTTTTTTTTTTTTTATTATTATTATTATTATTTATTATTTTATTTTTTTATTTTTTTTTTTTTAAGGAAGAGACAAGAAAGAGAAAAAAAGACACGCTTATGAAACAATTTTTAGTGAATTTTCATCCTCTCGGTTAGATCTTAAATTTACTGGTTTATTTCGTAGTCGAGTTTCTCGAAACAGGATGAGCCGAATTCAATAAAGGATTCTTGCGGCTGCCTTACTTACATATGTCTCGAGCCAACGCTGACGAAACAGTCCGTGGCCAAGAGATAACGATAAAAGCTGCGCGAAATAGTGAGAAATATCGTTCGCTGCGTTCGAATTTGTTGCATTAAAAACTATAAAAATATCGTAACTCGTTGCTCGTGCGCTCCGCGATCGCGGTAGAAGCTCGCCGAGTTTCATCGCATATGAGATTGGATATGGGACTTGTTCGACGTCATCCTGCTTCAACTTCTCTCGGCGCTGTCAAGAAAGTGGCTCGCGAGTTGTATTCGGTAAGAATAAGCTGAGCAGACCACCACCTGGAAAAACAAAAGATTAATTAACAGTGCCCTGTTAACGTAATTTTGAGAACGAGAGAATCTTCGTACAGCATCTTTGGCCTTGTCTTCGTTAGCAGACATTATTATTATCAGATTATTAAATGAAGCGAAGAAGCTTATTGCTACATCGTTACTATTTACCACTTTCATTTCTAAATAATTGCATTCGAACGGATTGCCAAGCATCGCTTCTTACAACTCGTTAATGGCAATGTCGGTAAGATTCTTATTAAACGAAATCTCGTTAGTATTGCAATACGCGGATAAGTGTGTGCGTGCGAATGGTTTAAAAATCATTAAAAAATAATAATAATTTATTTCATTCTTAAATTCATGCGTTCATACGCGCGAAACAAATGCAATCGATTATTGGTGATACTTATAGAATATTTATTTCATTTATTTCAAGCCAAAATAAAATAATAATAATCACGACGATATAAGTCAAAATATTATGATTTGAAACGTTTGCGGTAATAGTGACGTATCAAAGGACTTTAAACGTAATAGCGGCTGGGACAATAATCCAATCGCTTCCAACGTTTGGAATGTAATCGATCACCAAAAATAATTAACGTAGCGTTTAAATTACATTTACGTTGGCTAATCAAGTATGATAAATCAAAATTCTGCTTGATACAATAGACTTAATAGCCAATTATCTTGTAGTTATAGCGCCTATGAAAGACGAAGAGAACTCATCGTTTCCTACGCTGCTGATTGTGCTGTTATTCATTTAGTATGTAAAAGAAAAAGGAAACAAAAACAAAACAAAAAAGAAAGAAAAAAAAACAGCGTCTCCAAGTCTCGCCAGGTGAAATGGGGAGAGTGAAGTGCGATGATAATACGTAGGGGATAGCTCACCGATAAGTAGCGCGGCGACGATGAAAGTCGGCGCCGGGCAGTAGAGGTCGAGGAGCTGGGCTATGACGATGTTGCCGATGATGCCGCCGAGGCGGGCAGCTACCATGGATATGGCGATGCCGGTTGCCCGCAAATTCGTGGGAAAGACTTCGGTGATGAGGCAGTCGAGGGCCGCGTTGCCGCAGCTTATGACGCCGCTGAAGAACGCCGAGACTATCACATTGTGGTACTTGTTGTAGACGAAGTACAGGCCTATCGAGCAGGCGCCCGACGACAGTGTACTGAAAACTTTTGGTACAACCAACAGTAATTGGCAAGTTAATGACGTGAAAGAGGGTGAAATTTCGACGAATGCAATTGTATTTAGTTGTTACATTGGACCAGGGCGTCTATGCAACAAATGTGGATTATGATTGATTTGCTCTTAGTTAAGGAAATCATAGGGATGTCAAATTCGTGTGCATTCAGAGTGAGAGGAGCTTGATAAAGCGCAGATGGAGTTAGGTTGATAAGATAGGCTGCTCACCTAAGAAGAATTTGCGTCCGAGTCGATCCATACCGAGGACCGCGAGTATGTTGGCCGGTATGGCCGAGGCGACGGTAATGAGCGACTCCATGAAAACGGAGGCGCCAATCTTGTCCGAGCAGAAGTTCTCGTCGCTGTGCGAGCCCTTGCTGACGACGTAGTGGGTCACCTGGCAGACGCTCGCCGACTGGCCCGGGTGCTCGCGATGAAACTCGTCGAAGCGATTGAACAGTTCCGGGAACCACATCATTAGACCATAGTAGCCGATGTGGAAGGTGAAGTTTATGATGATGGAGATGACGGTGAAGCGGAGGATCGGCGAGACGAACAGCTGGCGGCTGTTGTCCATTATATCCCCGAGCATCACCTTGTATTTGCTCTTTTCCGGGGCGCCGGGCTTCACTGGCTCGTGGACTTGGAAGTCGTCGAGTATCAATTCCTTAACCTGATCACAAGAGCTTTTATGTAGAGTCGGCAAATGGTTTCGTATCATCGATTCCCAACGCTATCATTTAGTTTTCGTCATCTTGGAAGCGAGCGGCCACACCCGCGCGCTTTACCCTAATTGCGAAAGAATGATGTGGGAGCTTTGGTACTAACCGGATAGGTATCGCGAGGCTTGCCAGTGTTAGTGGCGTAAATACCGCGAAAGATGTCGAGTGCCTCGTCGTATCTTCCGCGGGAAAGTAGGTACTTGGGGGATTCGGGGAGCAGCAGTAACAGCCCCGCCACGATGAAGGAGGGAGCAGCGCATATCAG
>NW_011948413.1:14623513-14647616 GCF_000503995.2 Ceratosolen solmsi marchali
ATTCGCCAGGAGTTGTACGTGAAGGACGAGTTCTTGATGCCGATGTCCGTTGGGATTATCAGCCAAGCCAGTCCTGTTATTAATGAGACTCTTGATAAATGTTGATTAGCGGGATGCTGTTTAGGCGAGATTTGGTTTAGAGCTCAAAACGAATTTTTAACACGAGAACCAAATTTTACCCAGTAATTTGTCGCCTTAGTTGGCTTAGTTTTCGGCAATAATTCAACACTGCTTCAAGCAACTCTTTGAACTTTCGTTCTTCATTAACAATTCCGTTACACTCTCGTTAATTTCTCAATCACCAGTGATAATTAAGGTCCAGTAATTAATATTGGACTTTAGGCTCACGAGAAAGCGCACACAAACCCGAATGATGACAAAAAAATTACCACTTCATCGACTAGTGTTGTGCAAGCAATTATTAACATTTGATACGTGAATTGGATAATCATTATTTCATTTATCTCTAATGAATTGGCTTTAAGGAGCCGAAAAGATCGACACTGCCGATTAAAAGAATATTTACGCAAAGACAAAGAGATAATTAAGATTATAAGACATAAAGCTGCCAATGAATGCGAAATGATATTAATTTTGAAATGTGGAGAAGCAGCACGTAATTTAGAAGAATGACGAGTAGCTTTTATTTATTAAAAAGTGTCCGGCGAATAAATGGAAAAATTTACTTACCAGCCACGAACAGGTTGCCTAAGGTCCAAAATGCCGCCATGAACGATAACATCGAGCCTCGTTTTGATTTTGGCTGAAACTCTGCAAAGTACGACCAAATTACCGGCCCACTACCGCCAAGACTACAATAAAATAGAAAAATTATTCAATATCAGAATTGCATATATAGGATGCGAGAATGCGAGATAGGAATTATGATATTATGATATTATGAGTTGAGAACCAGATCATGCAGACCTGGCAGACATGGCAGAAAATTATTATTTCTCTGCATTTGGAAAATGTTATCTGTCAGATCGATACATTCTTTATAGATTTTTACTATAGGCGTTTGTTTTCCTTTTGTGACGAATTGTAAAGAGAAATTTTCGGGGGCTTGAAAGAGCCGTAAGAATAAGACGAGAAAAAGAAAAGAAAACAAAGAAGTTGTCGGAATTAGTCAGAGTTTTTTTTTTTTTTTTAAGTCACAATTCAAATAATCAGTTAATTATGGCAATTTATATTGCACTCGTACAATATGATACGATGGTAAATTTAAAAAGATTATCGATTGTTTCACAAATGTAATGGAATGTGTTCAATTTTGAGTGATAACGTGATATCAAATATCGATTCGTTTTATAATTATGAGTTATAAGCGACTATACTTGCTGTTAAAAAAAAAAAAAAAAAAAAAAAAAAAAAAAAAGAGAGAGAGAGAGATAGAGAGAGAAAGAAAATAAAGAAAAAGGAACAACAATCTTGGTAAAAATACCAATACATTATTAACGAATGAATTTATCCATTGTTTATAAATTACAGAATAACCGATTACTTAACATTCATTACCATATTATTATTATTATTATTATTATTATTATTGTTGTTGTTGTTGTTGTTATTGTTATTGTTATTATTATTATTATTATTATTGTTGTTGTTGTTGTTGTTATTGTTATTGTTATTATTATTATTATTATTATTGTTGTTGTTGTTGTTGTTATTGTTATTGTTATTATTATTATTATTATTATTGTTATTGTTATTGTTATTATTATTATTGTTATTATTATTATTAAACTTTATTTCTGACTGTATAAAAGTGCACATTCGCGGCTAATTAATTTTTTAAAATAAATAATGTATTATCATCCATTAGGAATGCGTACATATTTACTTTAACTACATTTGCAGCAAATAAAATTTTTCATCCAATTCTCAGTTTGCATCCTAACGTTATGAGATTTGAATAATATTTTACTTTTTATGGGCAGAAAATTAATCGGCATCATTTATAATTTTAATAATTAGATCATTAAAACTACTGCTTATATCTATCTGGGAAATTGGAAGATCACCGTATTGTTCATTAAAAAATATCGTTTCGCGACGATAATAGCAAGCGTATAGAGTCATGAATATATCGAAAGATTTTGCAAATAAACGATCGTAAAAGTACAAACATAATGTAGGTGTGACGGGAAAATCGGCATTCGAGATCCGAATGTCGAATTGTAAGTGGTCCTTACCACTCCTTTTTGTAATTGCAAATCAGCCGTTGCGTGTAAAATCAAGCTAATCGAAACCTCTGGAAATAAAAGGGGCGGAGAAACGTGCGGGGGAGTACTCACGCGGCACCGTTGAGAAAACGGAAGAACATGAAGAGCTCGTAGGACTGGCTGAAGCTGGAGGCGACGATGCAGAGGGCGTTCATGAAGGATATGGCGATGAGGACCTTGCGGCGGCCGAGGGCGTCGGCGACCGAGCCCCAGGCGTAGGCCCCGGCCATCATCCCGATGAAGATGATGGAGTTCAGCCATCCTTTCGCCTGGGTGTCGAGCTTTAGGTCACATTGTGCGCTCGGCAGGATGAAGGACATGGAAATCACGTCCATCTCCTCGCTCGTGCTGACGAAGCCGCACACCGCCAGCAGGAAGTAATGGAACTTGCCATAGTCTGTGAATGTGCCCAAGCAAAATCGTCAGTCGTCCTCCTCGTCTTTGATATTTTTTTGCCGCCTTGGAGCATCAGTTTTGTGATTGTTTTTTTTTTCTTCTTTTTTTTTAATTGTAATTGTAATTGTAATTGTAATTGTAATTGTACTTTGTTATCAAATTTTTTCAGGGGAAAAGGTCGAGCGAGCATGTTTAAAAGTAACATCATTATCATCAATTGTTAAATAAACGTTGTATTACGTCATCCATCATGATACTCTAACCGATGCCAAAAGTTCAATCGGCAATTCAAATTGTTATCTCAGTAGGGTAAAGTCGTGGCAACGGCTATTATTCGTTATTCGTTCAAGCAATCACACTTCCCAATTTCTCGCGCGACTTTACTTATCTTATACTTATGAACAACAATGACAAAAGACTCGATGCAACCGCGCTCCACATCATCGCACGTACTTTCTTTATATCGCTCGTGCAAATAAGACTCTTAGCTTCGGGGATAAGAGAGTGCGCGGCCAATAGCGAAAAATAATAAAAATTTCCTCTACCTCCCCTCAAGCGACAAGGAAGGTCGCAAGCGATCGGACGAATGACGATCAGACGTGCAATTTTTTACGAATTCCCCGCGAGATCGAGCATAACGTTTTTTAACGTTTCGCACGCAATAATGCGTCGCTGCGGTGGCAATTTACGCTCGAGGTACGTCGCCGTCCACTCGCAACAACACGGCTGTTTAAATATTAAAATCCGTACGGTCGACACGTAGTCGACGAGGCAGCTGATTAGACGAACGCTACGCGGCATTTTGTCACTCGGGCTCATCGCCTTTGTCAATCTGTTGACTCATTTGTCGCTGCTGCTGTTTATCGCGATGTTCAAACGATTATACGAGTCGTCGATATGTACATTCTATATGCCGTTATCGCCTATTCGAGTACACAATCGTGCTTGCTGAGGATATTTTTCTTCCCAACCGCACATCTTCTTGGCGCACCGTCCTCGACTTGGGCCAGCCAATTGCACTCGTTAATTCGAACTCGGGTAGCTGTGATTTCGTTTGGGTGTGTGTTTATGTCGGATACTAGTTGGGTGGCGATTAAATTAATTTCCCGGCTGGTTACTCTTACGCGATATATGCTTCATTGAATTATTCCAACGCTAAGTATTTGAACATTTGGTAAGCTCGTATTGTAGACTTTGTAGGCGAGGCGGCGAGCATTTATAGGATTATTCTTTTTTTCAATAAAATTAGCCCATAAAAGGCTATTTAATTATTACGAATCATGGATTATGGCTTTAGTTTTTTTTTTTTTTTTTTTTTTTTTTTTTTTTTTTTTTTTTTTTTTTTTTTTTTTTTTATAATATAACCATCGTAAGTAGGAAAAGCATAAATACACATCCATTATGCAATATAGTATTATTATTTTTCCGGATCAATGTATCCTTTCTTTTTCCAAATTTCAACTTTAATTGCCAAATATTTTTAGATTTTTCGTTCTAATTCATAATTCATTGACGTTTATTTAATAAGAAAAATGACAATTCAAATAAGCTTCGTATATTAATAAGAATTTATTAGAAAATTTCAAAAATCTATCTTTAACAGACTCCGCGCTTTCTTTATTATTATCGTTGTTGTTATCGTTGTTATTATTATTACCATTATTATTACAATAATTAGTATTATTATCGATATTATTATCGGTATTATTATGGTTATCGTATCGAATCTTCGGAGGCAAAAGATTATTTATTATTGTTTAAAAGTGGTGAATTTTTTATTTATTTATTTATTTTTTTTTTTTTTTTTTTTTTTTTTTTTTTTTTTACTATAAAATCGTTATTGCCTTTCACTGTCCACAACTTTTGTCAATGTAAAAAATTAAAAAAAAATTACCATATATGTTTACAATGATAGATGCGGGGCCGTTCGTGGTGCGGTAGAATTATTCATAGTTACCGAGCATGTGGCTTGTATCGACTAAATTTCCCGGACTCTTTAATAGAAAAGTGAAAAGTACTTACCGGTGAGTTCGATTGCCTGTTCAAAGTCAGCTTTTATATGATGTTTGGTGTCTAGTGCTCTCTCTGGATCTAGGGTCTTGCCCTTCGATCCAATACCTACATTTAAAATTCATCATTAAGTCGGACAACAATATTATTAGGAATTTTCTTATTTTTAACATATGTGATGTGCACTTACGGGCGAGTTCTAGGTCCTTCGAACCGCAGCCGTTCAGGCGATCGTCTTTTACATCACCCTCTAAAAATCAATGATATTAGATCAATAATGATAATAGAAGGCCGAGAATTTTCATGGGGTGTGGGTGCGGTTGGGTGGGGGAGGGGCGGGGATGAAAACCGTTAGTGATTTAATTAATTTTTAAGTGAGGAAGCTATAATGCTTATGCACCAATTTACTCTATTTCTCAGAGGGAGCAAATTCTGAAACGGCGAATTGTATGGCATTTTTATCTATAAACAGAGGCTCCCGGAATTCGGAATCTCAGAACTTTACTCGTTACTGACGGCGACACATTCGCGACTACAGGCTCGCAGCAACCATTCGACATGATCTTTAATTTAATCAAATAAATAATGCCAAGCGTAACGGCTATCATTGATTTATTTAACTCTATGAATATCTCTTCTCGCTTCAATGTCGCAAATAATATTCAACGCTTTAAATTCTACGGCCAGTGTGGTAAATCATGGTAGCTAATTATTGGCTCTGAATTAGCTATTTATTCGGTTTAATAAAACGATAGCTCAAACATTTTTTCAAATAGCAAAACAAAAAAATTGTAACTCCCTCGTCGTAATGAGACGGATGAAAAAACCAATCGATCGGAGGAAATATGAGTGGGGAGAAAAATTCATGGCGTGACTTTTCTTTTTTGCAACGAGAACGTCACGTTGTTTACAAACGAGTTAAAGTATAACGAGTTAAAAATCCTTTGCCAGAGAAAAAGACAGCCGGTGGCCGATTGCGGCACATTGTCCGCGTATCCTCGACTCTTCTGTAATTAACGCGCGACCCAGTTTAAAAGGTTTTCGAGCGAGCGAGCGAGAGATTAGCACAAGAGAGCCACGGGACGTCGTGCTAGTATCTCTTCATTCGCAATTATCACGTAGAGCAAATGTTCACGTCTCCTTATCCATCTCATTTCTAAGCCCATGTATTACACACTAACTGCTCATTCTCCTCCACACTCCTCCCGCGTTTCTTTCGCGATAAAAACAAAAACAAAAAACAAAAACAAAAAACAAAAAACAAAAAACAAAAAACAAAAAACATGAACAAACTACCCTTCCACCGGCCCCTCACCCCCTCTCCTAATTCCTTAGTTTAGGATGATTGATCGATTACGTGGAAAAGGGTCAATTATCTAAGAATGACATACCTCGTCCGAGGCATTTGAGTTGGAATTTATGTAAAATGTAGCTTTACAGAATTTAAAATGCGAAACATACGTTGAAATGTTCTTAGGCACTATCTCATTATAATTTATTGTTCGCGTAAATTAATATTTCTTCATTTTCATAGTCATACTAAGAATTATAATACAAATGAAGTACAATTGAAAGTCATTTAATTTCAGTTGTAAATTTTGAGCGCCAATAAAAGTGTCAAAGCCATTGTTAATTACCCTATTATCTTTCTCAACATTAACATCAAAATAAATCAAAATAAAAAGTGAATTAACATTGAAATAATTAACAGCATTGATAAAATGTTATTTAGTTTAAAAAAAAAAAAAAAAAAACAAGTAAAAAACAGCAAAAAAGACAATGAATAATTTAGTTATTTGTATAATAGAGGATTTCACCACGCTACTTGACACACTAACTGAGGCGCAATGAATTGTTTCAATAGAAGAAGAAGAAGAAAAAAAAAAAATATCAAAAAAAAAAACAAAGCAGAAGAAAAAGTTGGATTAATGTGCAAGGCTCGATTCAATTTTATAGAAATTTTTTTTATGAATTTGAAAGTTAAAGAGCTCGTGCCATTTGGAAAAAGTACTAAAATGAATGGATAAAATAATTATTGATAGTTGGTTCTGTCTTTCACATTTGTATTGTTTCAGCGAGTAATTTATAAGTACCGAGATAACTCACTGTTTCAATAATTCGCGTAATTTTTTTTGTCAATAAAACTATTTTCATTGCAGTCTCTTTGTTATAATTTATAAGCCAATGTTTCTGATTAATAAACTTATCTGTAAAGTACAATTACAAGCGCACATTGAAATGAATAAAAAAATTACTTTCACTAGCCCAATACAATCATAATAATTTCATAAAGAATATTTTAAATAGATAATGCAAACGGAACGTTAATAATTTCCAACGTGAAAAAGAATAACACAGCTGAATTCTTTTTTTTTTTTTTTTTTTTTTTTTTTTTTTTTTTTATTACACGTTCGATAGAGAAATTATAGGTTGTGATGAAATTTGCATCCTATTTAATAAGAATTTGGTGCTTTTATAATGAATCTAGTCTAGTTTTATTCTCAAAATTCTATATTCCATATCATAAAGAATAAAAAATATTATATTTATATTTAAAGTCTTTCGTGACTGCTGAAAATCAAGAAATACGTAAAAATTTAATAACGCGACGATTGGGAGGTACTTTAATAAATAATTGATAAAAATGTTTAAGGTATTATTTTAAAGCGAAGATGAGTAATTTGAACTAAAATGTGCACTTCACTTACTTCTTCCTCTTTAATTGATTGTGATTTATATTGTGAAATACGTTTTTATTTTTTTTTTTTTGTTGTTGTTGCGTATACAATATCTGAATTAATATTTACGTCAACTGGCATTTATTTAAAATAATTGACAACATTCTGACGCATATGCAATAATACTGGAGAATACGCGCGTAATAATTAATTATGTCGAATAATACATTTGAAGGATGCATGTACACCAATAATAATTAATCATTAAAAGTATAAATTTATCACGCCCATACAACTTATTTCTTAATACGACACTTTTAATCCATCACTTTTTTATCGTTGCTTCTTTCTTTTTTTTAACTTTAGGAATATGATTTTAATATGATAATTATTAATAATTCCAACTCGTGTTCCTTATATATTGTAAATATTTATTGTAATTAAATGATAAAAAAATCACAAATACATTATTATGTTAGATAAATGATACAGATGTGTCTAATTAAAAATTCTTATGCCAATATTGTCGTTAATGTATCGATTTACTATTCAATTGAATTGTCGCCTGGCAAATATCATAATTATCACTTTAATATTTCAATAATGGAGTTGCCGATTAAAACAATTTTCACACGTAATAAATCACGACAGTGTCATTACTTCAATTCTCCAAACATGTAATTCCTATTTGCATAATTAATTAATTATCCCTTCCAAGTATGTAGTGATAATTGCTTATCGATTGTATTAAAGTAAAACATAATTTACATTCATAATGATCACATTGATAATCAAGCACGTATTAAACATAAAGCGCTTTCATCTTCTGTTTACAATTTAAATGCGAATAGTTAAAAGCGAATAGATGTTATTATTAACAAGATTAATTGCTTTAAATGTTTGCTCAAACTTTAGCAGGAGATATATTCTCGATTTGAAGTCAAGTTGGAATATGCAATAATTGCAATGAAGGTGGCTCCGTTTTGCCAAAACTAACAGCATGCAATGAACATCCTGGCTTAAGCATTAATATGATAAAGTTAAAAATCTCATGGGCGTATTCATCGAAGGGGTGCTTATTGAAAATCCATATAAATAAAATATAACGATGTGCCCTTATGATGCACTTACTATGATTTTGCTTTGAGTCGGGTTCACCTTCTACCATCCTACGATATCGGCTCGGTTGGGTAAATCTGGCTTGGTAAAATGTAATCTAGAGATGGGCTCGACTCGATCGATTGTCCTGCACAACGAGGGTCTCGACTTTTGATGCGGTTTGGCTTCGGCTGATTCTGCGCTGCTCTCCTCCTTCTGCTGCTGCTGCTCGACGGCGGGGCTAAGTTTTGCGCTCACTCGAAAGCTGAAATCATAAGTTTTTTACGTGTAAGCGTGCGTGCGTGCGTGAGTGAGTGTGTGGATGGGTGGGTGGATTATTCGCTAATGAAATTCGTTAAATGTGGCGCGACGACTCGGAGACAACCGGAATGAGGGAAGGGAGAGAGAGAGAGAGAGAGAGAGAGAGAAAGATACTGCGATAATAATTATAAAACTATTGAGTATTGATAATAGTGGTAAGCTTAATTATTTAATGTCATCAAACTCGTTGAAATCCATACAAACGTTAATATACTATTAAACCTAAGCT
Organism: Ceratosolen solmsi marchali; assembly: GCF_000503995.2. Classification (NCBI taxonomy): domain Eukaryota; kingdom Metazoa; phylum Arthropoda; class Insecta; order Hymenoptera; family Agaonidae; genus Ceratosolen; species Ceratosolen solmsi. The sequence goes on from NW_011948413.1 coordinate 14,632,474, forward strand.
TATCTTTACTCTTCTAACGTTATTATTTTTTTCTTCTTCTTCTTTTTTTTTTTATCTATCTCGTAGTCGCTGTTGTCGAAGCTCTAAAGGTCGTATGTATAAGCATCTGACACATATGAATATAAATATAAATAATCGGGCTGATAATACATGCAAATTAATATATATAGCTCGAGGATCTCTATATGCACGTACATTGAATACGGAATAGCCTGGGCGGATGGATGGGTTTGCGAGGGAGACGGTTGTGGCGTCTCGCTAGTTAAAAATAAAAAAAGCTCCATTGCAATTGCAAGTATCAATGTCATTTCAAGATCTTGATGAACACTGGCGAATTCCCAGAGCGGCGATAACAAATGGCTGGAATTATTGGGACAGGCGCGCGTGCGCGCATCACTCCATCCTTCCGAATCATTGGATTCGCGCGTGGCTGCGTACGTCATCACCGTCGCGCCCATTAAAACCAAAACGGCGAACGGAAGCAGCGCTCGGTCGCGGTGTCTCAGGATCGTATTTTCGTTCCTCATGGCACTGCTCTCCCACTTCCTGCTATGACTTGGGGGGAAGCGGGCATCTTTGGCTTATGCTGCTCGCGTCAAATCTTATTTTCGTGGCGAGGGGGATGGGGGTGAACAGTGCAGTTGGGATTCGTGTTGCAGCGGGCTGTGCATTGGTATTCCTATCCGTTAGAACTTGTTTGGATTGTCTTGGCTGATGATCGAGGAAGCTCCTCCTCGAAGATTAAGACAAGCGCAATAGCATATTTAGTCGTTCGATCGGATCTACCGAGAAATTACATTACACACTGTATTCTGCATGTATTGCTTTACACTTACAACCTCGCTAAATTTAATTTATTGTTCTAGGAAAGATAGCAGTTATTTATAAATACTCGTTGCTTGTATATGATGTTAAATTAATAAAGACAGCGGGAAACACGTGAAATGTCGAAAAACGGTCGCGAAACATTCACGGACAATTGTGTGGGAGTAAGTTTTCTGCCCTCGTTAACGTCAATATAGATAAGTATTTTTTCTTTTTCTTCTAATCTGACACATTATTTCTAAATAATTAACAAATCTATATAATCCTAAGGTTATATAACTTTTACAAGGTAGATAATTTTACGTAATTAATGCATCGTTACTGCACTTTATTATCAACACTTCGATTTGTTGTTATTTTATCACACGCCTACTGTACTATTTCACGTATCAAATTTATTTGCCAATTTACTCTTATAATTTCTTATAATTTCTTTCTTAGCTTAACCGATACGATTACCGAGGTTTCTGAAAAGCCTCGGTGCTTTCATATGTCCATTGCATTATACCATTACGCACGAGGGCTTGTAAATTTATTACGTACATAGGTATTATCATTGCGAATGTTATTGTATTTGAATAAGTGGTTGCCAATGGCAAATTCCACAGCATCGAAAAGTCCAAATTTAATGTATCGAAAAAAAAAAAAAAAAAAAAAAAAAAAAAAAAAAAAAGATTTGCAGATATGTAGCAAATCTATCAGTTTCCCGGCAATCTCAACTTTGATAAATACATACTCTGTCCTTAATATTCATTAAAATCATTCTGACAAACACTACAATAGCGAATGTGTATACGTGTATACGATAGATCATCAGCTCCTACGAATGCATCGAACTTTTGCCGACGAGTTGTGGTAGACATTTATGAGGCAGCAAATGGTAAATCGTTATTAAAGTGTTAAATAGGGTCAATTTGCAATAAGGCTCGTGGCAATTTGAGAAGAAAGAGAATGCGAGATGCGCTTATCTTCAAAGAAAATTTATCTTCCATGTCGTACTTTCTTTCACATCGATCGATAAAATTAACAATCAAAAGGTTTGTTTTGCTTTGTTATTAATTTTTCTTTCTTTTTTTTTTCCAATGTAAATAAGTAATTTGCATAATTAGTATGGCTATGATATAATAAGTACGGCTATTAAAGATGTTGAAATCATACAAATACTCGTCCTCCTCTTACAACTTATTCGTTTAACGGGGTATTCAAGTTTTTATCCATAAATTGTAAAAATTTATCAAAATTGTCGTAAAGTGTGTGAATAAAGTGAAATAAATAAAGTATCACAATAATTGAATAGGGCATACTTTTGGATTAAAGTTATACGTAAGGCTGTACTAAGTTGTAGCTGTACTAACTACTTGTACCTAAGCCTAATTAAAATTGACGTAAAGCTCCATTAACAATAGCTTTCGTGCCATATTGATTGACAAAATTTGCTCGCAATATCGCCAATTAGAAAGCACGAGAATAGAAGCTTGACAAGAACAATATCTTGATCGATACGATCGATCATCGCACGTTGGTTATGCAATCGCGTTTAACGTTAACCTACGTTTCTTCCCAAATAAAATGCCTAACAATAAGATTACACAACAATTATCGAAATTTCTCACAATTCTTAATAACGAATGATAATGCATATCTTAATTACTTTTGCGCATACTCGTGCGTGTAGATTTATTTATATAGCAAAAGTATCGGCAATTGAAAGACAAGACAAACGACGCACAAAGTACTGTTATAACGAAAAATTAACAATAGAATGCCGTAATCGTATATTTAATTGAACGGTTAATGGGTCGACATGTACGGTAATAATGTTGCCGAATGTATGTAAGTCGGCTAATTATGTAATTAAAGCCATTTCAATTGGGATATTAGTTTATTGAAGAAAAAAAAAATGAAAGTTAAAATCTCGAAACAATGACGGGCTAATTTATTATGATAAGACATTACATCTGTCTTATCCAACTATAAAACAATTGCTCGAATCTTTCCTTCAAACTTTTAACTAATGTCACATTCACCAAATATTTGTATTTTCTCCTTCGAAATGAGTTATAATATTGGCTTTATTGGTAATCGTAGTAGGAAGAATTTTTTAATTGCCTTTCGTTTCGCTCGAACTCAATATTTTCAGTCCCTTAAAATTCAATATCAATTAAGAGAAATATCTACATTATCAGTACATTACGTTTGCCTTTTTCTTGCAATGGACGCCTATTAATTAATGTTGGTAAAAATTTCAAAAATATAAAATTTGAATTTCTATTAGCGAGCATTAGTTTCAATTTAATATGGCCATTATTATAATATGGAATTAATATAGTTTATTCCAAAGTAAATGTTGCTAACGAAGTTCGGAACTTTGAACTTATTTTTCATAACTTTTTTCTTATAATTAAGCAAACATATGTATTAGCTGGGAAGTAATAACGATTTTTTGTTTTTAAACTTTGATATGTGTGTATCGTACGGAGAGATATCAAAGCTAGAAGTTCGTTTTTTTTTTGTTTTTTTTTTATTTTCTTTTCTTGTTGTTGTTGTTGTTGTTGTTGTTTTTTTTTTTTTTTTTTTTTTTTTTTTTTTTTTGTTTTTTTTTTTTTTTTTTTTTTTTTTTTTTTTTTTATTTTTTTTTTTAATATTAGATAATAAGTAGATGAAGACTTGTATGACACATTGTCGATTAGAATCGTCGAGATAAGCGAAGGAAGGGCAAAATAATTTATAGCGACAATAATAATGAAAAATTGATGCTATCGAAGCTTCCACGCTCGGCGAATAATAAATAATTAAATAGTTGACATTCACTAAGCGCGCCTACAAACGTAACACCCTAAACCCATATTGCACAATACAATATTCTTTTGCTTTTTAAATCTTTAAACCAATACGCAACAATGCATGTTGATGATATTGGCAATCGAGCTCGATCGCAGTGTATCGATAAAAATTCACAACGAAAGCGAGTGGCGTCTCTTCATGTTCCCGTTCTCGTTTTTCAATTTCCTCATTCCTATTCCCCGTCGCAAGAACTACAACTAAGGGGAAAGTCTCCACGGCATCAGCGACCAAGTACTTGGCCCTATTAAAACTAATTACGTAATAATATGCCACTTGGCAGCGCGACAGCTCGGCACCATAAACCAACAATAATATACTACAACTACATTGGAAACGACAGGCCGAGACGCGAATGCGGTATCAAAATACGCCTTACCAGTTGTGCCACAATAATTCATTGGTCAAAGGCATCGGCGGTGCCCTGTCAGCCTGGCCTGATAAAGCGTAAATAAAGCGAGGCCGAGGGCAAAGAAAAAAAAAAAAAAAAAAAAAAAAAAGATCATCGACCGTGACAGGACTCGAACCTGCAATCTTCGGATCCGAAGTCCGACGCCTTATCCGTTAGGCCACACGGTCGCTCCAAGGGTAGTTTCCCCACGATGACTATTGAGCCAGAAGCCAGCCAACCCTTATCGATCTATTATCTTTCGTGCGCTATCGCGGCACTTGGCAGTCCTTCGGTAGCCTTCCGAGGCAAGAACCGACCGATCGCCCATAAGGATGGATGGATGGGGAGTCGAGCTGAGCAAGACCCAGAACTAGACGAAGGCATGTGTACGGGCGGTCGGCCGGCCGTCGAGGAGGCTAAAAATACACGGGGAACAGCCGATGCCAAGAAATCCTCGGAAGGAAATATTTTTTCTCCGTGTCCCCGCCGTCCCTGCCCGCGCCGTTGGTTCCTCGGTCGGGCACCGCGTCGCATTCGATTCCGCCAGCATCGGTTCGGCGCGTGTAGTGAGTGAGTGAGCGAGTGAGCGAGTGAGTGAGTGACGCATATATGCGCGCGATCGCCTTACGTAACGGATATTCGTGAAGGAGCGTAGGCTCGTAACTCGCTATTTCGCTCGGGTTTCCATGGCGTGACTCGTGGCATTAGCGCGAGCGAACTTGCGCCGGACTCGATACGCTATTTCTTCTTTTCTCGGTGTCCATTACTCCATTAGCGGGTAATTGTTGATTTTGAGATTCCGCGTGATGGACGGATCAGCGATTATCGGTACGCTCGTGCGAGGCCAAGTGCTTTCTTATGGATTTGACGATCGGACGATCCGGCCGATGGACAATGGTGGTGGGTGTTGGATGTCGATCGATAATAATCTTTGAATAAGCATTGTTCAGTTCGGGCGAATTTGCCTCTTTCCTCGGCGATACGTAAGAAAGGGAGATGTTAGACGTCATTTGCCGGCTGATGATTATGGGCTTTTGCGGATCGCGGCCCCGAGAGCGGTGATTACTTACTTGCGAAGATAAAAAAAAAAATGGGAAAATGGGTCAGTGTAGCTAAGAGTGTAGCATAAATTTTCTTTATTTGTCAAGAATTTGAAAGAATACGGAGACTAACGATATTTACAGACGGATGTTACTTTATACTTATTAATTCTTCGTTGCGAAAGGGCCGTGTACAGATAGAAAATGACTATTGCACATCGTAGTGTGCCCCCCCCTCCCATCGCCTCACTCTCCCTTCCCTTCCCACCCCTTCATTTCAATGCTTATGGCTGAGGCTTTTCAACGCAATGAACGTATAAATGATCCATAGAAGAGCTTATATAACTTGTCGATGATACGCTTGCATTGCAAGCTTTTTTCATATCCGAAGTTTGTGTAACGTATATATTTTACCAAGATGTCGTTAATTGGGCTAAAGAGAGAGGGAGAGAGAGAGAGAGAGAGAGAGAGAGAGAGAGAAAAGATGAAGAAGAAGAAGAAGAAGAAGAAGAAGAAGCAATCTTTAACACTTTAAACCGTTAATTGTCACGTTTTATTCATCGCTGGAAATTTCTAACGATTCAATAGGCATTTGTTTTTCTTTTCTTTTCTTTTCTCGTTTTTTTCTTATTAAGAATGCGCAATTAAGCAACAACCCCAATTGAATCGTTCCGCAAAATTAATGTTTTTTTGTTCTGTTCAAGATTACATATTAGTCGTATTATAGTGTATGAGATGCACCTCTTGAGACGAATGCGCATAGTCATGAGAAATTCTTGGATGTAGAATAGATAGATGATTAATCGTTAAAGGTGGATGAAAGAATCGTGCCCTCGACGAGTTAATAACGACGATTAATACTCCTTGTCAATGAAATGCGACTATTCGCATGGAAATACCAGGGCTGCGGTCCCAGAAATTAAAAGTTACCTAGCGCTCGTCGCTCGGCATAATGAATTTGGGTGGGCGTGTTGTCGGTATCATGGTCGTCGTCGTCGTCCTCGGCGAGTTCGAAATTTTGAGAAGCCGACGAGAGTATTCCGGTAATGGTCAACGGTACATTAACGGACATCCTGTGCTAAATGCCATCTAACCACTGGGCGTCACGCGTCCCTCGCTGCGTCAACATCGCTGACATTACAGGCGACGCTGACTTCCATTGATTCGAATCGTCGCGATCCGCGCTAAAGTACATCCTATCGAGGATCGCGTGTTCCCCGGCATTTCCTTAGTACGTCGGGGCAAATGGGGACGATAGCGATCACCTTCCACGAGCAAAACGCGAGCTTAATCGAAAGCTGGACGACGAGGACTGCTCGTATCGCTTATTAAATCTGCCGTTTGCTCGAACGGCTTTCCATTTCAAAGGATATTTGCCTCGTATCCGGCGTATCGGCGACACAAATATTACAAGGAGTAAAGCGCACTCTTTTCATTTACAATGACGATCGTTTATCGCGTGACTGTAGTTATAAATCTTCCGGCATTGTGCATTGCTCGTGCGAGATTTGCGGTAAAAGTGTGAAAAAGAGTGATAAATCATTGGGGGAGAAGACGATATTCCAGTTATCGTTTATTTAAGTAATTTAAGAAAGGACGAGCCGGGCGTTTATTATTGGAATAAGTGAGCAATGACAACGGAGCGAGCAACCTTCGGCGCAACGATGTATTAAACGAGATTTTAACCGGGATTTTTGTCCGCGTTGGGCGCTCAAAACTTTACATAAATTCTGTCAACTGTGCCTGTCCTTTTAACGATTAGCGACCAATAAAAAATATCCTCTAAAGATAAAAGAGCCATTCTTTAAAATAGGCAGAAAGGCGCTCGGTGATTTATATATTATGGGAGAAGCGCGCATTGGACGGTGAGGATACCGTGCGTCGTCGTAAAGCAGTTGAATCGCATGGACTTGGCGAGTGACTCGATGATTGTTAGAAATGCCATCGGAGCCGAATCGCGCGCTCAATTGACGTTTAAAAATTCTGTTGACAATCGTCGAACGCGATGCATTCGAGTTCAACGATCCGCGCATTGGCGAGTTCAATGAATTCCGCCGAGTCGCGCTCTGCACCTACATTCCTTCGGAGTCGAGCGCTGCTTCGAGCAAAGAAAAAAGAATTATCGGCCATTTGGAGCGAAACTGTCCGTGCGCCAACTCGTGTAATTTATTATGCGCTTTACAATGCAAAAAGCTTTGCGTAACGCGCGCTCCGAATAGCCTAATAATCCATACAATGGCGTCTCTGCCCTTACAGAATGAGAATAATAAAAAAAAAAAAAAAAAAAAAAAAAAAAAAAAAAATCATCTTGTTGAATCGAGTCTACAAATATCGGTAAAGAAATGCGGTGCAAAAGTGTAACGAGTTGACGCGACTGTTCCAACGATTTGACGACAAGAAGGATTTTTTTGAGTGGCTATATATATATATATATATAAACATCATGATAAAACGGATCGGCAAATCGTGAAATAATTATTAAAGCTGTGTACATATGATGTAAGACAATGACAATTAACGATTACTGATTTTCAAATGGAGGTACAATTAATTTAGTAATGACTGGGATCTAAAAATAATTAAAGGATTATTTTCCTATCGAGTGATCGATTAAAAGGACAACCCATTGCTATAAAGAGCCACCGCTTGTAACATTGTATACTAAAACTATAAAGTATTAAACTATAATTATTTCGATTGCGGCGTGTGGGATCATTGTTGATTTGAATCTATCCTCCTTTTATCAATATCTTAATTTATGCCAGTAATTTGTTTAATATTAAATAGAAGCTGATAAAAGTCGAAATATCTATGACAATTGTTATGCTCGTTCGAGTATCTCAATGCATTTTCTATTGATTTTATCACGAGTAAAGCTAAATTAAATACCAGGATTATATTATATTATCAATCGAAAAGTCTAATTATTAACTGCATAAATGAAATTTATTATTGAATGTCGTGTTAGAAACGAATACGATCTTTTGGAAATGACTAAATATCAAAAATACGTGGAATATTTGGCGCGCAAATAGACGGAGAAATAAAGTCTTGAGAACATCAGAATATCATACTTGCAAAGGCTTGAAAATTTTTCAATTACAAACCACACATTATTATTATATATACCGTTTAATTTTACTACAAATTATAGAAATTTTCATTGATACAATTGGAAGAAACAATACAAAATATTTGTAATAAAAAATAGTTGAAACAAAAAAAAAATAATAATAATCAGTAAATAAATAGGCTAATGACGTCAAAAAGAAATTTTACTGCTTTCGTTAAGAGTCGAGTATATAGTAATTTTTAAATAAGTTAAAATATATTTCTGAGATTACTTTCCATTTAACTATATCTAAATAATAATATTTTCTTCTTCTTTGTTTTTTTTACAATTTGTCAAATACTTACGTAGAATATAATAAGAATGACTAAATTGATGTAATACAAATATTAATGTTATTTTATTCCGTTATTGCGTTATCGCAAGTTTTTCAAAATGATGAAAATTGCAAATTAAAATTTCAAGTTTATGAAAGACGAGAAAAGAAATTATTAAAAAAAAGCTCAATAATAACGATAAAATTATAATGTATTGAGAAGTAAAAGGTTTTTTTGCATTAAAACTCTGTATGTCATTCGATTATTAAGAACCACAGGAATTTTTAATAGCTAATTAATTGTTTCATATGTGTCATTTATAATTATTATAAGTGCTTAAGGTAATCGTCATAATTAATACGATTAAGATGATACTTTGTGCAAAAGTTATACCAATTTTACAGACATTGTTGAAAATTTCGTTTGAAAATTTGTTTTTCGTATAAATCTTATAACAATCATGAACTTGACGAACTCTACTGTGTATTTGACACTGATTTTTCGTTTCCATACTTAAACTTTGAGTGACATGTGTTCCTCTAAAAATAACGAGCACTAAATGCAATGTCAATGCCTCTACAATACCGAGCACATAATAATAATTACACGAATAAATATGACAGGGATAGACAATGTTTGAATACGCACGTTAGACAAAATGGCACTTTTATATCCGTACGATGCATAAACTAATAATGAATATTCATATTTACCTCGTCAACTCAAATTTATATATATATATATATATATATATATATATATATATATATTTTTATTTTTTTTTTGTATATTACGAATTGACTATATTATGAATTGACTATATGATAAATGTGATACGGGAGACATTCATTCATTCATTACAAATTTTAATCGATTGACAGATGTTATAAGTTAGCTTAGGACTGCCAGAAACTGTAGTTCCCGATTATTATCTGAGCAACTTGCGTCGCCCATCTCTACTGCACGAAGCTGTAAGTTTCTTTAATGATTTTTATTTTGAATTCTTGTAATTTCCATCTTCACGCCTGTACGAGCACGAGTTATATTTAAAATCTACATCATTCGTTACATACAAAATAACAAATACTTTTTACAATTGGAATGTTTCGTGCGATGAATTTTTATAGAGTCGACACTTCGATCTAGTGATCTCCGAGTCGAATATTGTTTTAATTTAACTTTACTTCCTACACTACGGATAATAACAATTACAAAAATTACTGACAAGTGCAATTGTGAATTTGTTGAAAGACCGGAAGATGATTGGAAGGGCACGCAAGTCCCTAAGTATTGGACAATCAACGATTTCGTAAAATTTCAACGGTAGAAATTCGCGTTATTACTCGTCTCCTTCTGCAAATTTTGAAATTTTTGCTTATTCTTACCCTATTACAATCGCCTAGATTATAAGTAATATTGAATGTAATTTATTTCCCCGTTTATTTCATTGCTTATGCAATTATCATAATGCAGAATACATATTGTGTATTATTATGTACATAACTAATGCGTATGAGCGTGCTTCTTCGTTGTTGATAAAATGAAAAAGAATCACAAGCGAACAACAGAATATATACTTTCTATAAGATTTTCACACCTCCATATTGTTATGTTTAAATAAAGTAGGATGAAGTGAGTTATAAAAAGCATTCGCTGTTTAAATTAATTCTAGGGATAAGTTGTGGTTAACTACGTACATTATCGTATATTTTAATTTTTAACTTTGCAGATAATTATTTTAATTGAAAGTCTCAATCAATTTAATGGAAAAAAAAAATCATATAAAATCATTGCCTACGCTACAATTATGCCAAATTTTATTCTGCCCCCTATTTCGTACATCAGTAATATAACAATAACAATAACAATAACAATAACAATAACAATAACAATAACAATAACAATAACAATAACAATAACAATAACAATAACAATAACAATAACAATAACAATAACAATAACAATAACAATAACAATAACAATAACAATAACAATAACAATAACAATAACAATAACAATAACAATAACAATAACAATAACAATAACAATAACAATAACAATAACAATAACAATAACAATAACAATAACAATAACAATAACAATAACAATAACAATAACAATAACAATAACAATAACAATAACAATAACAATAACAATAACAATAACAATAACAATAACAATAACAATAACAATAACAATAACAATAACAATAACAATAACAATAACAATAACAATAACAATAACAATAACAATAACAATAACAATAACAATAACAATAACAATAACAATAACAATAACAATAACAATAACAATAACAATAACAATAACAATAACAATAACAATAACAATAACAATAACAATAACAATAACAATAACAATAACAATAACAATAACAATAACAATAATAATAATAATAATAATAATAAGACAAAATCATTTAATTTAAAACTCCAGCGATTTCATTTCAATACTAGTAAATGCGTCATATTGTCATTATCTATGAAGGCATTGAAATCACCGCTAATTTAATTGCTTAACGAGATATGTAACGAACCTAATTCCATCAACATGCATATATGCTGCATTAAGATGACAATGTCACAATTATCAGTACAATCACTTAATCGGGAATGACGAGGCGCAGAGATAGAGAAAGTCTGATAATTGCTTGAAGGTAAGGTTATTAAAGATATAACTTATTTACTTATAAAATGAAAATATGGATTTTTGTAGCAATTTTTCGTGAAACATTGACAATTATAGAGAAAAGAAATTATTAAGATTATTCTATTAATGCCTTGTTGCTTTAACAAGTTAAAAATCTGAGAAAATTGTTTGTATTTAAAGATATATTTGATATGTAGATGGAAACATTTTTTCCACTTATTTGTAATATAAACGTGATTTAAACGAATATTAGTAACATATGATAACAAGGAAGATATTTTTGAGACAACATGATAATGAAAATTTGAATAAGTTATTATACTCTTTAATTACAACTTTACTGTCATTATCGGCAGTGTTTCTCAACGAAAATAACTCATTCGACGCATATGGATATTTAACTTGGCAACATTTTGGAAAATGCACATTAGCGTGCAAAATCAATACAACTTACACGTACTTTTTATAGAATATTATTATTCCATGAAAACGAATAAAATGTACTAGTGAAAGTAAAGGAAAGTAAATGAGCGATGTAAATTAATGAGATATTTGAATTTATAAAAGCTTTTCAAAAATGTCAATTCCATATAATAGGAGATGTGAACTTTTATAAATGAAAATTCCAAGTCCAATTTTACAATTATTCCAAATATGTAAGGAAAATAATGCACTTGGGGCATTTATCTTTGTCATTTAAAATAATATTAACTACAATGTAACTATTATATATATGTAAATAACATGATAATTACTATTAATTTCATTTTAATGCAGCTGCTAAAATTTGTAATGATTTGCGATAAAATAAAGAAGAAACTTAACCACTGCATTACGACTCTTATAATTATTATTTTATTTTAATAATAATAATAATTATAAGCATACGCTATTTTCTTTATTTACTTTGTTAATAATCATCAACTATTGAAATAAAAGTTTATTAATATTCGCCTTTGTAATTTCTATACCATTTGTCTTATTGTTGACGATAACATTTTTTTTTGTTGTTATTATTCTCTCTTTCTTTTTATTTTACCAGTTTTTAATACGCAAGAATACTACATGACGCGAGGACGATAATTTTATAAATAATGTTTAAATCAGTAATATAAAATATTCGAAGTTATTATACATTTATAAGCAATAAAAATAATATATTTTTTTTAAGTGAATTATGAAATATGTATGATTTTATTACTTTTTTTTTTTTTTTTTTTTTTTTTCCCAAAATAATGTAAATAATCGTTAATGCTAGTTGAGATGTGTGAGTAAAAGTTGGAGAAATTAATAGGTGCACTTTTAATTACAAATACACATGCTATTTTATATTATAAGTGCCAACACGCAACGTTACCCGAGTATTATATTTTCTGATGTATAAAAAAAAAAAATTCATAATAATAATAATTAATTAAAAATTAACATACGCTAGTTGCTAGTTTTTAAGATTGAAAATGACATTATCGTCAATAACTTAATCGTCCGACTTCGAGAAACTGTAATGGTAATGTAACTGGATAATGAAAAGAATAAGATGAAAATATTAAACGTACGTAACAGAGAAAAAGAAAGATGCAAAAACATTATGTACATGAAATTCTTAATATAAAATATTAAATTGTCCAGTTATTAAGTATTTTTATCGCAAATTTTGACGATCTTGTGCAATACATTCTTAATTACATGTAAAAAAATATCGCAAATTGTCCAACATTATTTTTAGTGAGTGTTTGTATGTATTATTTTATTATTGCATATGTTAATATATTAATTGCTATTTACTTATTTATCAGCAAATTATTAATGATTGAATTTTGATTAAAGACATGTAAATGACGAGATTCGAAATTTTGTATCTGCAAGAAATATATTCTATATTTATTTCGTTATTTGTGTAGAATATTGTGATATATGAAAATTTTCACTTTACAAAGGGATAAAAATAAATATCAAAGATTGAAAACACTTAATGCTATTATATAAACAAGCACAAAGTATTTAATAACGTTATTTATATGTTAACGATTTATTATCAATGGCAATAAAGATTTTAGAAATAAAAGAGAAAAAACAAAATCAAAAAAAAAAAAAAAAATCAAAAAAAAATCAAAAAACAAAACACGACGAAACACATAATAGTGTATCAAAATTCAGAATAATTGCAATAAAAATGATATTTATGTAACAAATGACAAGGAATACAATAGCAATGATAAATATGATCTATCCTCTTACATATTGTATAATGAATTACTAAATTTTGCTATGCCTTATATTATGTAATGAGAGCGAAATTTTCAAACCGATTAAGGCTGTAATGCCACAATAACCTACATAATTTATATACATTGAACATAAAATGAAAAAACAGCAAAGCACTTTCTCTTCTCTATTAATTTTACTTTACTTTGTAATTCCTTATTATAATAAATTCAGTGCACAGTCAGTCGCGACATTAATTGAAATGCAAAAACCATTTTCCAAATTGATTAATACTCACTTTAAAAATGATACGAAACGGCAATCGAGGCGCAAAAACCTGCACTTGCGAGCCGTTATTAAATAAGATGAGAAGCTTGAGATAATATCCGAACACTGGATCGAAGAGGCATCGAACACACACATTCACTCGGCGACTTGTATTGTTACCTCTCGTTTATTACACGTCGATGCTTAGTCCGCAATTGCCGTCCGAATGTCAAATTCATGCAGCCCACTAATAATCCCCTTACTATTCCCAATGGAATTTTATTATCGGCCACTCATATTATCATATTTCACGCACTGATCACCGTGTCCCTGATCCTGATTCTTTATTATTTTGAAAGTGAATTGAATTTCATTAGCTAAGTGTTGATTTATTGTTTTTGTTTGTGTTTAAAGCTTAAAGCAATGTCGTTGCTCCGTCGAGCTTTTGAAGCTATTCGCGTCGCGAAAGTATCGAGCGTTTAATAATTGCTCGTTATACGAGTGCGAATGGACGGCGGACAATCGGTCGAATTTTTTGAAAATACTTTGAAGTTCGGATGACGCGTAAGAGTCATATGATATTCTAAGAAATTGAAGCGAAAAAAAAAATCCACTTCACTGTAGTCTCTTGCACGCACTCGTAGTCGTCGATGTACGCTTGTAAATTATAACGATACGCGATCATTTATCTTACGATCCTCACACACGTTTTTCATCCTCGGTGCCTGACGCTCGATCCAAGAATGAAAATTTATACGACAGTCACTTGTCAGGAGCTTTAAAGAAAATCCGTAGGAACGAGGCGGCGATGTTCTCACGGAACAAGCAGAACAAAAGGGAATGGTTCTCAGATTCTCAAGATCCGTCGAATCATCGGCTATTTACAACTCTCGAGGATACACGGGCACGTGCTCACGCAACAACATCAATAACAATAACAATAACAACAACGACGACGACGACAACGACGACGACAACGACAACGACAACGACGGCGACAACGACGACGACGACGAGGACGACAACGACAACGACGACGACGAAGACAACGACGACGACAACGACGACGACAACGACGATAGCAGCAGCAGAAGCAGCAACAACAACAACAACAACAACAACACAACGACGACGACAACGACGACGACAACGACGACGACAACGACGACGACAACGACGACGACAACGACGACGACAACGACGACGACAACGACGACGACAACGACGACGACAACGACGACGACAACGACGACGACAACGACGACGACAACGACGACGACAACGACGACGACAACGACGACGACAACGACGACGACAACGACGACGACAACGACGACGCCAACAGCAGTAGCAGCAGCAGAAGCAGCAACAACAACAACAACAACAACAACAACACGAAGAAAGAGCCGAACGGATCTATTAAGGCAAGGTGATTAAAGTGACGAATGTTCGAGTTGACCCGCGGTAGCCGGCAATTGGAGATGAAGTGAGTCGTTCGGAGTGTTGGGAGCTGGCTAAAA
>NW_011948413.1:14647631-14698843 GCF_000503995.2 Ceratosolen solmsi marchali
GCATTCGATGCGCGTTTGTCCAAGGATGCGCAGGGGCTCTTGGCTCCTTCGCGGCATTAGGCCCGAACTCTCGGCGCGCGCGCGCGCGCGCGTTATGTCGAGGATCCAGCTCGATCGTTACGAGGGGCCTGCAGATTCAATTCCTTTACGTAAGCCTCCGTATTTCCGTTGCATCTCCGTCTTATAGGGACACGCATACTCGTTTTTAGGGCTCGACTGGGGTGCGAGAGGACGATGTAAGAGTGTAAGTGTTGCTCGTAAGAATTGTAATAGCGACGCTTAAATTGTTGGCGAATATGAAATCAAGGATAATACCGCGATCACTAGACCCAATGCGCATCCCTCCCCCACATTCGTCCATTGAATTGTCAACAAATCTGAAGCACTAGGTGACTGATTATGATGCTCGATGCGCTTAAATTGTCTACCCGACTGCTTACTAAAATGAAAACAAGCAAAAACAAACAGCGAACATTCTTCCTGCGCCAATCGTTAATTATGTAAATATTCCTATCAGCGCTATCTTAGAGCTCTGAAAAAATTGATTTCCATTAATTTTTTTTTATCATCCAATTTATACCTTCCGCACGAAAGGCACGACGAAGGCTTCCTGGTATACGCCAATCTTCTTTCTGCCTAACGATGTCTGTGATATCTCTTTATGCGCACTTTTTGCCGCAGGAGCTCATGAGAAACCGCGTTTTTTCAACGTCCTTTTTAAACATTATTCGCAATGATATTTGACTCGGCTGCTTCACGCATTGTTGCTCTTCCCTCATCATCGCCTCTGCCGCAATTTTTCTAATTCCATTTAGCGCGCTATTCGGCCTCAGCATACTGCATCTGCGCGCGCGTGCTGCGCATTACGCAACGAGCGCGAGGGCCTTAGAGCCATCGCCACTAAATAATACATTCTCTTTTACTTTGAGAATTTTGAATATCTAACGCGAATCTACGCTTACGATGAGCCACGGGCGCGTCAGTAACATCCGTAGTGCCGGACGCTTACAACAGTCAACTCTGTCTTATCACAGTCACTATATTTTTTCGCGAGCGAAGGCCTTTGGTGCGTTCAAGGCTCGATCGCCTTTTGTCCTCGCAGGTGCTTCGATATTCGATTATAAATAAATTAAGTTATTCATTAGTTGTTTTTTTTTCCTTCATACGTTTTTTGTTTGTTTGTCGTATTTTTTTTTTCACTTCATTTTATTTTTCATTTATTTATTTATTTATTTTTTTTTTTTTTATTATTATTACTTTTTTTTTTTTTTTTTTAATATTTCTCTTTATTATTCTTTTATTCCGTTTCGTCTCCCTTTCGCATTTGATTTTGCTTCTGTTCACACGAATGCCAAGCTGTTCTTACCGGCAAATTAATGTCGTTGTGCGCACGTCTGTTCGATTATCTTAAGTCGATATTGCGTGGCTCATCCAAAGTCCTTACAGATACATTATCGTGCCTCTCGATCATTCAGTTCGAAACAATGAAAATCTGTATTTACATATTTCCACTGTGTAATTTATCCTGGTTGTAGATACTCGAATATCACTAGCAGTCTAAATATCTACGGCGTTTAGAAACTTTGAGCAACGGCTCGATAAAGATTAGCAATGTCATTGGACATGTTGAAAAGCGTATGGCTTTATCTTAACGTAATTTTTAATATTAAATTATAATGGGTAATTTGCTCGATCGTTGAAGTAATTATGCGTCGTGTTTGATTGACTACACCGATCGTTAAAAATTTTAGCTATTTATCTATTTATAATATATCTATTGTTCGGAAAAGTGACAACCGACTCAAAACAACAGTGTCTTCCTTACTTTCGATACTTGATAATTCAATTGAGCCGAGTATGTAACATCCTCGAAATCATACGTTAATTTACAAATTTAAATGGGTAATAGAGCAACCCATCGCATTCGCATTCGTTCGCATAAAATAATTTAGAAGGATGAAGTTTCTGTGATATTCGATAAAAGAGATTTTTCGAGTATCCTTTAATTTCGATCATCATCTAGTCAATCTTTAATCATATACGATTATTAATAAATGCAATAATTTACGAAACATTGTTATTAGAGCCGATGCATACACAATGAAATATAAATTATTTATGAATACGTGTGTAAGTATTATTTCTATCTATCTATCTATATATATATATATATATATATATATTATGAATTAAAGAGATCTCTATTGTCCATTATTAATTTTAATTTTAAAACACAACATTGTCATTTATTGTTTTGACTTGTAATTTTTTATCCTTTCGTAAAATGTATTTTTATTTCTTTTGCCTGGGTAATTAGTTATATTAATATATAATTATATATATATATATATAAATATTTTTTTTTTGTTTTGTTTCAATAATAGGCCTTGATTCAATAAAATACCATTTGTTTCTTAATAAGTAAAGAAAAATCAATAATGCACATATATAATATTAATGTATAGATAATTAATTACAGATTTAACTTTAAAACAAATAAGAAAAAAAAAGCTGTCTATTACTTATTCGAATAATTAGGTCACTCGATACAATATTAATAATTGCTTAAGTATAATTAAATATAAAACTAATTATAAAAATCAGACGAGATAAAGTGCTTTTATTGAATAACAAAAAATCAGGAATTAATACAATTGTATGGGATATTAGATCAAAATATTTTAATTTCCGAGACTTTTCGTTATTTCATATCAATCTATAATAATTATATAATGTAATAGTAATCGAGTTTAAATTATGCGTACATTTTATATAACTTTTATTCGATTGAATAGCGTAAATTTTTTAAATAAACTATTCGAAATAAGAGATCGTGCCCGCTTTTGCGTAATAATCAAGAAGATAAAATAATTTTACTAAATTACCATTGTACTCAGTTTTTTTTCGATTAAAAACAATTTTTTGTTTTATCGCCGTTTTATACAACTCGAAACGATTATATTACCTTTTTTGTACTTTCAATAAAAAATATTTACCTTCGAAAAATGAAAATAATCTTTTTATTTTAGATGGTTAAAGTATTTATTCGCTTCTATTTTATAAGATTTCTATAATTGACTGCGATGATATTCCTTTAATTATATAAGCAACGAGATATATTTCCAGCGCATTTCCTAATAATTCTTTCTTTAATTTATATGTCTTAATATATTAAAATCAATATTTCCTATAACTTGTAAGCTATCGTAAAATAATCTAAGCAACTCAAATAATTGTTTTATTTATTTCATCCATAATATTTATGTGTCTATATATGGACAATAATATTTTCAACTTCAAATTTGTAAATAAAAAATGTAAATAATAAAAACTTTAATCGAAATATCGTTGAATTACATTTAGTCTAATTACGTCAAACTACGTTTACCAGCAATGCTACTTATGGGAAAAATGTAAGTTAATAAATTGTAATCTTTTTGTTATACTTTTGACTAAAATTTCAACTATTTCATTAAATATCTTTGTAATCTATTTACAACATCGCGCTTGAATTATGATAAAATTATGTTGAAGAATTTTTCAAGTTGCTGCAGCCTAAAATCATACCAATACTATGTTGTTCCTCGCCGTATCGTTTAACGATAAGAAGTCTTACAACAATCTTAAATTCCAGCGCGTAAACATGAAATAAAGAAGCTGGGAAGAAAAGGCATCGAAAATTCGTTAGTGAGCGAAGAAATTATAAATTATTTTAATATAGAATATGTTAATAAGAATGCAATCATCCCTCTCATAGAAACGTATATCAATGTCAATACGCATCCCGAATAGATTCAATCGACATAAATTACATTTTTATCAATTTTCCGTCATTGAATTATCATCATTGCCCTTGTTTATTGAAAAAAAAATATTCCAATGAAATAGCAGTCGAAGACTGAGCTAGAGACAGGTATTTTAATACATCATTGGATTTATAAATCTATTAGATTATCCGAGTTAAATGCTTTTTAATGTTTTTTTTTTTTTTTTTTTTTTTTTTTTTTTTTTAGTAATGATTTATGTAAAGCAAAGAAGGTGATATATGACAAAGGTGAGGTGTCTTAGTTTCCGAGTATAGTAAGTACCTAATTCAGATGAATATTTTGTTTTGTTAAAGTATTATTATGATTTTCTTGCTCTACATGTAAGTCACTTAAAACCATATTCAAATCTAATAAGCCCAAATTGCTTTTTGTCAGATTTATAATTATATGATATGTTTATAAAAATTTATTATATATAGCATTCTGTGCTGCGATAAAATTTCCCTTTATGCTTTATCCAAATAAAAAGTATTATGTTTATACACGCATATATATGTATGTATACATTTCCATATTAGACACATTACTGACTTTTCAAATTACTGAAAATATTAGATACAACCTAAATCTATATATATATATATATATATATATATATACGTATTTTTTCAAAAATTGATGACTGATTTATTACCAAAAACACTCGTATTTAAGAGATAAAGCCTCGAATTTATAATTTTATTTAATTTGATCTCTTTTTCTGATAATAACATCATAATTACGAAGATAAGAAAAATTGCTTAAAGAAGAAGAAAAAGAAAACGCAATGTAGCGTGGTTCAATTGGAGATGTGTCGCGTATTAAACCCTTAATTAGATCCAAGGTTATAGTTGACAGCGAATGCTACGCATAACATCTCGAATTAAAGCTCATTCTATTTACTTTTATATGTTTTGAGAAATCGGCCGATATAAATAATCGTAGAATGATGCTTAAAAATAGATACGTTTTCATAAAAATAATAAAAATATTTTAATATACCTAATTGGAACAGCACATACAAATGAAATTCCCATGTACGTGCACTACATTTTATTTATAGGTATCAGATAATTTTTTATCACATAATCATTATTAACTTCATACGCTAAGAAAATAGTATCTGTCGCTGCTAATGATACTCGTAAAAATTCATTATCTCACAATTGGATATTACTTAAGTACTAAGTGTAGTGCGTTGAATTATTTCGTTCTTTTCTTCTTCTTTAAACTAATGTTATTGAAATCGAAATTAAGTGGTTCATCTTCCATGTTCCGTCAATATATAAGATGTTTTCGAAATTTATACAAATTCAAGTAAATATTTATATTATTTCTTAATTTTTCTACGCGAATAAGTCAATAATAAAAGCATACGGGATGTTAAGAGAGATTTCTTTACAATCGACAACAACAACAACAACAACAACAACAACAACAACAACAACAGTTACGTTAGTAATTACACGCTGGAATTTCTTCGTCTTAAAATTTTTCGTCATAAATAATTTATACTTTTGTACTAATTATAAATTTTATATTTATTCAACGTAAATTATCGATTCAAATATGGCGAAAATATAAAGAAGAAGAAGAAAACCTTGAAATTAATGTTTATTTTATATTTTATCAGTCGATATATTATACATTTCGTGAATTGAATTTAAAAAATGAAAAATGAGAACATAAGAATATCGTCTTTTCATTTCTATAAGATTTTAAGTATATGTTATTCGAGCGAATGTTTTAATAATTCAAAATAACATTTTTCTTCTTTTTTCTTTTTTCTTTCTCCTTTATTTATTCCTCTTTTTTCCTTTCTTTCCCTTTTTTTTCATTTTTTTTTCTTTTTTCATGTCACACGTGGAAAAATGATTTTATTAAAAAAAAAAGAAAAAAAAAGAAATAAGATATTTAAATAATAGCTAATTTTTATATTATCGAAGACACCTATCCGAGCGCTTAAACCAATTATTGCAACATTTGTTTATATTAGAATTCAATGTGTATAATATTTCGTAAGATATGCGCAATAGACAAGTGTCTAAAAAATACATTGTTTTTTTTTTTTTTTTTTTTTTTCAGTATGGCTAGACGTGTGTTTTACTACCAGATGATATTAAACAGCCGTTTTAAGTTTCAGTTTCTACGTAGTCAATATTTATTAATTTGCGTGTGTATTAACTTATCTGTTTTAAGAGATATTAATTAAGATATTTTGGTACTAACGGAATAGCTGAATGTGGAAGCGCGTGTACGATGTTACGTAACATAAAGTAAATGTTGACAGATTTATATTATGGGCAGCAAAAATAATATGAAAAATTGATGAATGATGGTAAAAGGGCAAGTGAAATAGAGGCACAGAGAGAATGAGAGAGAGAATGAGAGAGAGAGAGAGAGACAGTCACGACATCATTTTTTCTTTCTTTTTCTATTTTTTTAAATTTTTTTTTCGGTTTTCTTTCCTTCCTCTTTTTCTTAATTCTATAATTACAAATTTTCATTGTAGCTTCGATACATCTAATTCGAATTATTTTACGATTCATTAGCGCCCTTGGAATATATAGTTTGACCTTTGACTGAGTCCCAGACATGACGTCAAAAGTATGAAAGACGCAAATAAAAGACTTTCTTTAAAATTTCATTAAGCTGTCAGGAAAAATATTAGACCTCACTTTCACATCTTTGTTAAGATAACAAATATATTACCGTAGTTTTTAAATAAGTAGGTTTTAAACTCTTATTAATTACATAAGCTTTCCAAATAAAAAGCAATCTTTTTCTTGTTCCATTTTTTCTTTCTATTTTGTTTTGTTTTTGTTCAGGCATTTATTAATAATAATAATAATAATGATAATGATAATAATGATAATGATAATGATAATGATAATAATAATAATAATAATAATAATAATGATAATGATAATAATAATAATAATAATAATAATAATAATAATAATAATAATAATAATAATAATGATGATAATAATAGTTATAATACAAAGTCCAGTTGAGAGTCTATGATTAGGATAAGGTGAGTGACAAAGGTTTTCATATTATAAAGATGAACGAAAGAGCTGAAAATTAAATGTAATGTTCGTAAAATTAATTGAGAAATAGGTTGGACGAAACAAGCGATGGGCAATTTATTTTAGTATCGTAAGCGCGTAGAAATAAGCCTTTCGGTGGTCTAGAATAATAATATGATTTACGGAAAAGCGATATTTTTCAAAGAACTTTTCTGTCTAGTTCAAGTGCGCAAGAGGAGAGAAGTTGACACCATGAATCACCAGTCGTCGCCGATGTAATTCTAGCATTTGTTTTGCGCGTAGTCGAAAAAAACTTGAGCAGCTCCGAACAGATGAGTAGCATCAACATCCCAATTGAAACTTCAAACAACGGAAGATTTTTTTATAGTTACTCTACGGAAGTGCATTCTTTTACGTAAACGTATGATAAAACATTTTTTAATTTCAATGGATGGATATCGGTTTGGTATTGAAAACTTGTAGTGCAAGTGTCGCAACGAAGGTGAAATCTATCGACCATTAAATTAACGCTATAGGATTAAGAAGTAAACGAACGGAATAAATAAATCGAATATTAAGAAGATTTTTATTGCCCCGTATGTAGATTGAAAAAGTATTGGCTCTTTAACCGTAGAAGAATTATCGTAGCGAGATGGCGTTTAAAGGGATAAAAAAAAACAAAAACAAAAAAAAAAGAAACAAAAACAAAAAAGGAACAACGTTTTCCTAGTTATGGCAGTACAAGTAATTTTTTTTATTTTTTTTTGTATAGACATTGAAATTAATGCGCGTAGATCGGTTGGAAAATCACGTTAGTCGATTTTCACGTTAAACAATTTTCCATTACGATCGTATGTCCGTATCTTAGCCTTGATCTACGCATAAATTAAGCGAATGTTTAACGAGTATCGAAAATCTCCAAAATTCAAATTACATTTACTTATAATTATCAAGCGATGGGATCGATAATGGACTATCATTACCCGTGGGTACACAATAATTCATAATTATTCATTTATAATATAGGGAACCCTTTATTTGCAATTACGACGATGATAAATATCCAACGGGGATTTTAAGGGATTTTAAGGTTACGCGGAGCTTTTCATCGCGACACCATCGAAGTTAATAGTATCGCCAATATTGCATAAATTGAATTTCCAGAGGTGAAAATTCGGCCGGAGACACGCGCCAAATGACTGAAAAGCTTCGACCTCGAGCACAACGGGACCTCGTGGATGATGCGACTTTTTGACCCCAGAGGCGTTAGCGAGTTTCGGGAAGGAAGGTAGAGGAAAGCCCCGAACGATCATTGGGCCCTTATGACACTCGACTCTCGACGTCTCGAATCGAAAGCACGACCGCACCGAGCTTTTTATAAAAAGCAGCATAAACGAGTGGGCGAACGAGTTTGCTGGCTCGGATCGAATAATGGACCAAGTCCGTAGAAGCTGCTGGAAATTTTGACCGATATTAATAGAGTTGAGTGTCGTGGTGCTTTGGAGTAGGTCGTTGACAAAATTGGCAAACACGAGTGACCTTGAGCGGCGAATATTATCACCTTAATGTCTCGGGCAATATCGTTCTCGATATACGATTAAGGGGAACAAGTTGGCTTACGCGTACCAACGGCACGCTCCTTATCTGGGCTAATCAATCGATTAATTAATTAAAATTATATGGTAAATTTAGCCAGATTATTGGCGTTAAATGAGTTCCGCTCCGCGTCGAAGATCGAAAATAGAGTGAATCATTGTGGCGGCACTAGATGGAAATCACAATGCAGCGTGGCCATTTAACACGACTGCCACTAGAGATTCGACGTCAACCGATATCCCGTGAACGCAACGTTCACAATCACTCGGTCACAAGCCTAAATGCCTGTGTTTACAGAAAATATTAATATTTTACGCAGCTCCAATTGATTTTATAAGTGATAAGTAAATCAAAAAAGAAAAAAAAGAAAAATAGAAAGAAATTCTCCACTCGAAATGTCTTCGCCCCGATTCATATTATAAAGTAACCGAGAGTGAGCGTGAGACAGGGGGAGGATGGAAGGAGGGGGAGGTGAGCGCGAAGGAGAAATTATGCAACGACTTTATTCGGTCCTAATGGAGCGGTAATTTTAAGAATTTCAACGATTGGGGTATGGGTTTTTGTCGTAAAGGTAATACGGTCGTTGTCGTTATTAATGTGTTGGAGAATATTTGGAGAGATTAATGGACGGTAGAGAGTCGCTTGGCGTACAGACGTTCTCCCGCGTAACAACCAAAAATCTCATCGCTATCGAGTGAGAAAGCCATTGGCTCCGTTAAAACGAGAAAGATTTTGTTTAATCGTAAAAATGTGATAATAATGGGTATTGTTATGAAAAACCATCTGGCATAATTGATCTTTTGTTTATCAATAAATAGCCAATGAAAATTGGAAAGTCTCTTAACAATCAATGCGTTATACGATAATATAAAACAAAAAATGAAAATCTTGACTATTATTATCGCTGATAAGGATATTTGATAAATTTGATCGAGCTACTTACAACGCTTTACGACGCTTTCTCTCAACTACAATGACATTTGACGAAGGAACGAAAGTTCAATATGCTTTACAAAGCTAAGCTTTTCAAATTTTATTCGACTGCTCGCTATATAATATATATGTATATATATGTATATATATATATATATATATATATATAAACGTCGTATATTAATAGAATTTGTTAATGTTATTCGCATGACACTCGAAGCTCGTCTTACTGTAAAGAAAGTACGATGTCCCATTACAGGCACATAATATGTCACAGTCGGCATCGTCGCTCTATAGGTAAAGCGAATCCTAACGATAATGATGCTACGTACGAGTAATAATGAGGTAGCAAATTATTAATGGGATTAATCGAGCGCAATAGACGTGTTGGAGCTATTCAGTCCACGAGCCTCTTTACGCTTACGATGTAAGGCGCACGCGCGTTTAAAGAATATAATGAATGCCGCCGAAAGCTTAATTATAATCCCCGTTTCGCTGGCTCGCCACCTTATTTGCCGTATTTGCCTCCTACGTCGGTCACGACGAAATGGCCAAGTATCGATCACGGCTCGCAAGAAAAATGCAAAACATACACCCGACGCTCGGCCTCGTCATTTCCATGCTTTCGAAAACGAAGAAACGAAAGCGAGTCGATGACGCATCGCCGAAGCGATTGGGAACTTACAAAGTGTGACGTAGGCGAGTCTTGAGTGTCGTCGTCGATTAGCTCTTAGTTGGTGAGCGCCATCGAGAGAAAATGTACGAGCGAGTGCACGTGGCGCTTGTTCCGCGGACGAGGAGCTCGAGGACGAGGGAAAACGAGCGAATACGAGGAAAAACGTGCCAAAATGCGCGCGACTTGACCGGGGCGACGTCGGCGATAGGCCACGTAACGCCACGCGTTAATGGACGCGGAAAATTGGCATCGAAGGATCTTCCTCGGGGTACAAGAGTCACTGCGCACGAGGCCTCGTCGCGCCTACGAAAAGAGATCACTGTGGTCACCGATCGTTCGGAGGTCGACGAAAAACGAACGGAAAAGCTCTCGGTCACTCCACTACTGTCACTCATTATTATCATTATGTTATTACTATTATTATTATTATTATTATTGTTGTTGTTGTTATTGTTGTTATTGTTGTTATTGTTATTATTGTTATTATTGTTATTATTGTTATTACTATCCGCGGCCGCTAGGCTTATGAAGAAAAGATTATTTGACTTACGGAGTGCGGTCGGCCAAGTCTCGGGAAAGTTGCCCGGATCGGGAACAACCTAGAGCGAGACGGACCGAGGCCGAAGGCTTATATACGCGGGGTGGGCTCCTAAGGCGCCTCCCCCCTCCACCGCAACCCCGCGTATCTCGGCGGCCATGTGCGTCGCGCCGCTTCGCGCGGATCCGCTCGCGCCTCTCTACTTCGCTTTGTAAACGCGGACGGCTTTTTTCCTTGTGTGCTTAATGAGCGAGACGCTAATTGCGCGATAAGGACGCTGCTAGTCAGAAGGGGACTGCTCGCGATCGGAGCCGTCTATCACCTCTCGCACGATCTTTTTTTTTTTTTCTTTTTTTTTTTTTTTTTTTTTTTTTTCCATTACGGAATCGATCGCTACAACTGTACGCGCGTCTGTACCTCTGCCTATGCCTGTGTCCGTGCCTGTGCTCGTGCCTGTGCTCGTGCCTGTGCTCGTGCCTGTGCCAGTGCCTGTGCCTCTACCTGTGCCCGTAACCCAGCGTGTGATTAACATAGGCTGCCAAGTCGAGTGGCCTTTACGAAAAAGCAAAATTATCTACAAAGACGATCCCTCGCGATTCCGTAAAGTCGTTTGCCGGTACGTCTGCAGCTTTCGTGACAAGTTTTGCAAATGCAGGCTTTCCAAACTCTCGCCCGACATTTGTTCGTTTGCATTTTTTATTTTTAATTTTTTGTTTTTTATTATCTATACGCACACTATTATTAGCCAAGAATAATGTATATTCGTTATTGCGAATACATATATATATATATATATATATATATATACACATATTCCATTTCTTTAATAATCTCGGATTCTCCATTTCGCGGATGGCTATCGTCTATTGCATACGCCGTTTTCTTTTTCTTTCAGCCGAAAACAATAAAATCATAATTAATATAACGAATTGAAAGATACGAAGTGAATCGATGCAGACTCATATCAATAAATCATCCTTTCAAAAATGTCACGCTCGCAATTATAATTGAGCGCTATCTACGGATGTCGCACGTGTATCGTACGATTCCGACGAACAGGTTGGAAAATCTGTTGTCAAAGACATTTTTCCAGCGCGACAGTCGGAGATAAATGTAACAAAGGTTGGGAGCGTCGCGCACCAATCATTATCATCTCAATCATAGGCGTCAAAGGCCCAGCGCGACATGCAAGATACGTACGAGAGAAGCGAGAGAAAAGGAAGGAGTGCAGCGTCTGAATGAAAAAGACGCGCGGGGAGGGTAACAAATCAAGCCGAATTAAGCCTCTCGTGTGTTCACGCGCTACCTCTTTCTTTGTCCGTATCATTTTTTATTTTCATCGACGACGACGACGACGACGACGATGTAGAAGAGGAGGAGGAGGAGGAGGAGAAGCAGGAGAAGCAGGAGGAAGACGAGGGCGGCAACTGCAATAGCAACAGCAGCAGCAGCAGCAGCAGCAGCAGCAGCAACAGCAACGGTCTTCGCGTATTTTATCGCAACAGCAAAGAAAGAAGCGCAAATGTATTTGTTGCGCAACGTGAGCCCTGATTTCAGAGCCGCGCGCACGAGTGCCAGATCTAACGAGCTGTCGACGATTCACGTTCAACGAACTCCAGAGTCTGCATCCTGGGGAAGTTTAACGAGGGTTATTGGGGACTGTCGGAATGGAGGCACAAAGACATGTGGGACGAGTGGCTCGGTTTCGCGCGACGACCGCTCCTACTCAAGTCGCGAAAATTGGGAGAATAAAAATCTGTTTTTGCCAATTAATTAGCCAGACTGATAAATTCGACGTGGCCTAATACGATACCGAGGGGCGCCAATTTCAATTCGATCGCATATTCATTACTCCTTCGCTAAAATCTCTTAAGGCTCGTTCGTCTAGGAATCATCGAACTTCTTTCAAAATGAAGTTTGACTGTGTGCAAAAATTGCCCCCACGGATTGACATTCGCTTGGAATTTAAATTATTGAATGTTTTGCTGTTATTGCAGTGTCGATTGGAGTCTGAAAATTTTTAAAATACAGCAAAAAACGATTAGCCAATGAATTAATAAGCTTGTAAGCCATTTATTTTATAAGCCCAAGACTTGTTAAATTATATGAAAATTGTTTTGTTTTGTCTTTTTATTCTTTGAATACAAGCCAATAACTGTTACTTTAATAATTCAACAAATAAAAAGTTTATGTCAGGAGACTCTGACAATCGGAAAGAAGGTATAATCACAATGATGGATAATAATTATTTAAATTGAAAATTCATACGGGAATAAAATTCTTTACTCTGATTTATTTTGTTTATATAACTTTTACTATTATCGCATTGAATTCCAGCCAACGATCTACAAACAATAGCGTCATCTAAACATTTTAAATATTTCATAATAAATCAAAAAATTTTTATCTAGTCTTAGCACGTAATATTCATTACATATCGATTATTGCATTAAATAAGTAACTGCTCAACTGCTTTAATCGAACGTAAAAGCATTGGCTTAAAAATTCAAACTCTAATGTAATTATTATGATATATTCACGGCTTGATATTATATAAGCACTAATTAAAATGTTAAGATTACGCAACTATACTTAATTGAGGAATGAGAACTTCAAATAGCAATAAAAACATAACAATCGTCGTTTACTTTTGATTCGTTAAAGTTAAATTAATATTACAATATCCATACAATTTTCGTACATCGTAGCATTTGCATAGCATCAAAATGTTAATTTATGTAAATAATTTAAGCTGCTCGCTTAATTATGATATTGCATCAAGCCCATGAACATTTTGATGTGTCGTTAATATAAACTATTTATATTAAATATCGAAGAAATTTAATTTCAAGTTCCAACGTAGAATAATTTCACAATATCGCTCATTAATCGATTCCCTACTCTCATTGTACATAAAGTCATTGTATATACAGAATTTGCTATTGAGTAAAGTTATTTATTTATAATAATAATAATAATAACAATAATAATAATAACAATAACAATAATAACAATAACAATAGTAATAGTAATAATAATAATAGTAATAGTAATAATAATAATAATAATAATAATAATAATAATAATAATAATAAGCAGCGAATAAGGTAAAGGAATGTGAAACATTTTATTAATAATACTTATTCCCCTGGCGGTAAATACGCAAAGTATCATCGATACGAATAGTAAGCAAGTGATGTGAATTATAGATGGGAGAAAATTGTACGCAATAAATTGTTAATATTGTATTAACAATGAAATGAAAGTTTAGTTTAACTTAGGAAATATAATTTTAGAGTTGAAACAAATTTTTGTCAGTTGTCTCAATTCTCTCTCTCTCTCTCTCTCTCTCTCTCTCTCTCTCTCTCTCCTCTCCTCTCACTCTAAATACTTCGCTGTAATTTTTACCGTTTCATCTACTATGTATAAATTATATTGCTTTCCAAAATTTTATGGTAACGTCGTTTTATCCCGTTTCCAAATTTATATCAATTAAAGAGAACTTTGTAAAATTAATATAATTTAAATTGCATTAGTGGACGCTATCTAAAGATAAATAATATCCTTGATACATAAGCTTTAAAAATAAATGAAAAAAAACGAAAGATTTTAGATATTTAACAGTGCAACATCAATCGCACTTACCAGTACTCACTAGTGATCAAAATTAAGTTTCAATCGTTTCTTATAATTTAGTCGAACGCCGTGTATAGAAAAAAAATTTATATATATACATGTATAAAGAAAAAATCAATTTGCGGAATTGAAAAGCCGTGAAAAAATAATTTCTTTATTATAAGGAAATTCATGCATTCGCGAGTTTGTTGATAATCACTCCAATTTTAATATAAATCTCATCATAATTAAGAAATCTCACTTCATTTTATATAACGAATGTAATGTGTTTTAAACATCAAGTTTACTTATGTCATAATTCATTAACCATGAAGAAATCTCCAATACGCTGCATCCTAATTTGGATGAGTTAATAATTTAGAAAATTTACTAGATGTAAGTATTCGTTTATGTTTAATTCATGCACAATATGTAATATAATAACCGTAGTGAGCATTTAAATGATCGAACGGCACGATTATATTGACTTATATAGCAATAACGTGACAAATTAAAGAAAACGTTTCACAAGTATAAATCTATGTTTAAAAATATACGCTTAAATAACAATGTCGCATCGGCAATAATGATGGATAGTACTTTTTAATAAATAATCGTTGAAGTTTTAAAAAGTCTGAATTGCCCGTTAGCTATTTTATACGTCGTGACGAATTATTCGATGCAAACGTTAATGCAAAACTCGAAGATTCTGCAATGAATAATGCAGCTTAATTTGTCGCGAATTTAATAATGAAAATGATGCTTTTGAAGCAAATGATGATATGAGCTACAACGGGCTTAAATATAAAATAAATACTGATATTTATGAGTTATTAAAAAATAAAAAAATAAATAAAAAAATTAATAAATAAATAATGATAATGATAATGATAATGATAATAATAATAATAATAATAATAATAATAATCTAATCAGATTAAACGTAATAATAATTAATAGAGACTTATTATGAGCGAGCAGTACGGATGAGATTTCGTTTTTAATTTATTGCACCTCGCATTTAATTTACTTTATTTCATTGTCCATATAAACTAAAGCATTTTAAAGATTATTTTGCTTCAAGTTTTACCAGAGGACAGAGCGCGCGCGTTTGTGCTTCTTGGTAATAATGCAAACGTTATATCGCATTCCACATTGTATATCCAGATTTCTATAAGCCACGTTGTATGTCAAGAGAATGTATCTTTTTCAGTAAAATACGAATGATTATTATGAGAAAGGTGGCATACAAAAGTTAACGCTCAAGATGACTAAAAAGTCTTTTATCTTATCCACGTACATTAGAAATTTATTAACGATGCTTTTAATTTCAGACATCCTATATTTCGAATCCCAATAGTCCGAATTCATTTTTTTTAAGATTCTAGATTATTATAAGACAATAATAATTATAATCAGTTAATATTGCTTTTCCTTTAATTATTAATTATCAATTATGAGCTTGAAAAGTTTATAAACCTGAAAATGGCATAAGTTGTTTCTTTTTCAATTATAAGTCGCCTATATTCTTCAAATAATCTCATTTCACAGTCGCACGAATGTTAAAATACAAAATTCCAATACAAAATATATAGATAAAATGCTTATTTCCCTTTTACAAATTACATAAAATATACCAATATTGAAAGAAAAAAAAACCACGCCAATTTGTTTTTCCTCCAGGACAAATGTATGAAACATATTGTATCGTATTTTAAAAAAAATGAAAGAAAAAAACAAAAACATCTACTAAATATTAATTAAACAATCGCTCGACAATGTTCAATGCTCGCTAATGCCGACTTATTTAATAGCGTCTCTCTTCAAGATATGTAATGTATCAATTTAAAAAGATTATGTAAATAATAATAAATTCCAATTAATATTCATAAAGTGTAGAAATGTAATAACTATCCCTCAAGTAGTTTATGTGGCTATAAAACACAAACAATGACGTGAATAAAATATATTGTATTAGTAATGCAATTTATATACATACATATATATATATATGTATATATATATATATATATAGATAGATAAATGATGAAATTCAAGTTTCGACGGAAGAATAACAAAACGTATAATAAAATGTAATCGATGAATAGTGATAGAAATTACATGTACAACGAAGCGCCAAAGTGATAAAATCACGTTGGTAAGGTGATGTTATAAATAATGACAAGTCAGTTTCGTTAGCGAGAATTCTGCTAATTTAAAAAGTGGCTCAACTTAAAAATGATAAAGATGAAAGAACTTGGATGTTAAATGTTCACTTATTAAATTAAATGTATGTTGAATGTGAATTTTTCGTAGTCAAAGGTAATCTTATGGATCTTATGGGACAAAGTAAATATGTATATGATTAAAGATAAAAAAACCTGAAGTGATTGTATCAAATGTAAATGTAAAATATAGAAAGACAATTTGCTAATTACTTTTTCTTAATAATTATTTATAAAATTTTCTATTAGATCACTTTACAAGGATGAATTTTATTCACAAAGAATTTATCTCGGACTGAAATTGACATTATTATTATAATTTATTATAAATTTCATAAAAAATTTCGATATTTCAAGAAAATCTTTATTGCTTGTAAAGTTGTATAAAAAGTTTTTAATATCCTAGAGGAGTGAATAATATTCGTAAAATTCTTGTTTCTTGCATTTTATTTTAATAGCTATTCTTTTTCCAAATTACTAGTAATTATAGAAATAAACTTGTTTTTATAAGGAATTTTTTTTTTAGTCACAATAGTCGTTATAAATATTAAAAGTCTCTCGTTTTATTATTTTAAATATTGATTTGAATTTCGGTACAGATTCTCATCGCATTGATTACGGATTTTTACTTTTGCTATGTGCACAATGGAAGATATGAATTTTTAAAAGGTTATTCGGCTCAATCTTTTGACGAATTTGACGATGAAATACAGTTCCACTGTATATTGTCAATAAATTGATATTGTTGAAATTCAATTTTCTCACGTAAAGATTCAATTTAGCTAATGTAAGAAATTTGAAAAATCAAGTTTAGCTTCGAACTTAATAAATTTATGCTTATCAGAGTTGAGAAGGATTTTTCAACACTTGGCTGAATAAATTTTTGCATAATAAAGTAATAACTAAAATATTATTTAAAATCAGTATAATAATAATAGGTTTTCGAGTTATTGTATAATCATGATTATTTCCCTCGTTGATTACTTGTTTACAACGTCAAAAAGTGCCTTGATAAAAAAACAAATAATTGATGCGCGACGAAAGCTTTATTTCTTATCTAAAATTTATTAATGTAATAATTCTTCACAGATTTAATAAAATAATTTATGAGATTTACAAGCTTGGTATATATTTGTGTAATTTATTTTTTCTTCTTTGAAGGAATTTCAAGTAAATATGTGTTTGGCTGAATATTAATAAATATTATAATGGAATTGGATTCTTTTGAATTTAACTAATATCTGGATAATTAGTAAACTTTATAAGTTTAACGTGGCTGCTTTAGCCAACTTGTGGCTCGGTTTAGCCTAATAATTTTAATATGCTTAAATGTAATTTTTAATTTTCCTTATTGAAAAAAATATGAGCATATTAGTGAATCGTATAAATGAATTGGCTAATAAAATTAGGATTTTTTTTTTTAAAATTCAATTTAATTTAATTTCATATAATCGATATTTCACAGACATTATTTATAAATAAAATTCTGATATATCTATATGTGATTAACATATTTTTTCTTTTACTATTAATTTCGATTAAGATATCCGAGGTGTAATAAGGTGTTAAACTTTTAACTTTAATTTACCTAATAAAAAAAGTCTAAATTTTACATGTTATTGCGAGACAATAAGAATATTGATTATTAAACGTACTAGATTATAAAAGAAAAAAATTGTTCACATTATTAGCCATTTAACGCTACATTTTGAAATTGTACGAATTACATCCTTACAGCAATTTCGCAGCAAACAATTATAAAGAGTAAATGTTTCGCCTTATTACGAGATAATTGAAATTCAAACATTCTAAAGTCAAAACTACCTTAAGCCAGCTAAACGGAAAATTTATTTCTTTGTAACAATTTGTTTGATCGCTGATGGTTAAAGTACTGCACTCGTCTCTCATCTTATAAAGTCTCAGCTTATAAAATACTTAACAAACTTCTCGATTTAACATTGCAAGTTAAACGAGCTGTCGATACGTTAGACGAAGCAAGTAAGAAACGTGCATCGCTAGGATAATTAAGATGAGGCTTCGTTCGTAATTAACAATAAATGGAAAATTAACGGCGGAGACGAGAGTTAGAGCTTTAGTCCAAGATCGAACGCGATTGCGCTTGAAAGCAAACGAAAGCTCAAATCGGTCGGATCGAGACGCCCGATGGCTCTAATGGAAATGTTTGTCGTTCCGCCATTGGGAGGTTCACATATTTTCCCTGGCCCCTCCCATGCCACCGGCGTCAACCATAACGACTATTGACGCCTGGCTGCGACTTTTATCCTCCTCCTCCTCCTCCTCCTCCTCGCTGTCACCCCCACTCCCCCTCCCACCACCACCTACCATAGACGCGCAGCGGACCAGATTTTTCCGCGCGATCGCCAACTCGCCGCTTCGCACGAGTCGATCGACACAGCCAACAATTACGAAGGCCCCCACAGGTTACGTTACATCTCGCGATTCCCCAGCCTCGTAGCGCAGATGTTTGGACGAAATGCATCCGGCTGGCGCAGGCCGGATGCGCGTTTGTCCAAACAAAAATCTTTGAAAGATTGTGAGTCGCGGGATCCTGACACCGGATATATATGTCGATGATAAGCCGATAATGCACGAGCTGACACTCGATATGCCGAATAATCGGCCCGTGGAAGAATTCGGCTTTGACCAGTGGATGGGAATGGCCGAGGAGTACGCTAGGACGGCTCAGCGTGGTTCGATGCCAGTGAAATTGATGGATGAGAGAGAGAGAGAGAGAGAGAGCGGGGGGGGGCATCTTTTGCTATTACGTCTGCGGGTACTAGTTGCGCGAGGATACCAAAGGATGTTTTTATGCTCAAGGCCTTCTAGCCAATCATCAGCGTATTAATATACTCGCGTAGGTACATGAAAATATATCTCACGTTGGATAAAATATGTTGATTAATAAATGCGCGTATTGATTGCTCGTCCGAATGCGCGAAAAGGCGCGAAAAGGCGCGAAAAGCACATGGAAATGGTGCGAAAAATGATTTTATATTGTGTCTCGATGGATGGTGGCAAAATAAAATTAATGGTTTTATCGCACTTTGTCTCGAGGACAATCTGAAAAATCTTAATTTTTAATAATTAATCTAATTTGGATGAGATTTAGCTAGATGACTGATATTAATATTCTTTAAATTACCTAAAACTTTTACGACATCGACATATTCTAATTGTGTATTGTTACATTTATAAATTATATGTTAATTCATAGAATGTCTAATGTCGGTAGACTAAATTCAAACGTACTTTACCTGTAGATTGACATTGCAATTGCGCGAACAACTTTGAATTTCCAATCTGTGTAACGTGACGTATAATTCAATGATTCAATAGAACATTAATAGTTCACTATATTAAAATTTAGAATCTCCCAACCAAAACTGTACATTATATGTTTTCTTATACGATATCAACGGACTTTCCAAAGGATCAAGGAAGGAGAATTTTTTTATTTTAGATTTTTATTAGAAGGAAATTTTGTTATTTTATATATCTAACAACTAATTCCATCTATATTTCTTTTTACATTCTCACGAATATCACGCACCTTCTTACATATGCGTCGACGAAAATAATATTTGCCGATTTTCTCTTGTATCATTGAAAAAATGATTATTGTGCGAATGTAAGGCAGCGCATGTACCGACACTATGACGAGTATGTTGCAATAATTTACGGGAGAGTAGTTGCAGTTGAAAGTAGTTTGCGAGAGTACGCAATTGAGAATGATTTGCTATAATTTACAAATCTTACGAAAGAATTTTAGTTTAAGCATCGAATTAACACCGAGAGCTGCTAATCGTTAACTGTCTAACAAACTTATCCATTTCTCGCCATTAGTTCATTATATTGATAATTGAATGCTTAAATTAGAAAATAATTTAAAAATTTCGATACGTTAGTTATTGTATGTTTCTTTGGCATATTACTTGTACGAAGAAAAAAAAAATTGAAAAATTACATGGATAATTTTTTAGTTTACCAAGGCCTGTTAATGAAACGTAGTATCACACGTGATTGGTAATGAAGTAATTGGATGCTGCATAAAATTCATTTTATTGGAAGATATAAGCGATAAAATAAACAGAAACAATAAAAATAAAAAAATATAATAATTTACCGTGTTTAACAAGATTTGCCATAATGGCTATTAAACGTTATAAAATTTGTTGTTATTTTATTGAAATAGAATTTCAGATACTTATTACAGCTATTATAGACGGTAATTTATAAATACTTTCGAACAATAGAAGCATTTAAAATACTAAAAAATATTTACTATCGCTTGAATAATAAAGCCATCCGTTTACAATGTAAAAACATACGTGTGTGCAGTTATTTTTTTGACTTTCTTAAGTTACGCATATTTGCTTAAAGATATGGATTTAAAGATTGAGCTTTGGAGCGATTGAATGTGCCTTATCGTAGGCGCCACCAGCTGTCTCGGAACACCCGACTCTCTTTAAGTTAACGGCTTCGTGTTGTACTGCAAGTGGGCAGCCTGTCAATCATCACCAGCACAAATAAGAAGCAATTTGTCCTTAAAACGCTGAGAAATCATTTTTATAATGCGAATTGTAATGGTTTCGAGGAATTTCGAAAAAGTACCGTTTCACAAATGGATCATTAGGTAAAACAGAATTGGCTGCTCTCTTATTTATATCTTATGGTAAAACTAATTATTATCGGAGCTCTACCAATCTAAAGACGCATTTTCGATTTAACAATCTAGACTTTAAAGGTTGAGGACTGCGTGCTCATTAGATAATATGGATAGGTTGATGATTATCTAATGAAAAATCGATCTTTATAGGTATTTATGTATAGGTAATATATAGAAGTAAATATGCGTATTGATATAAGACATTTCTTTAGTTCGATCAATTTCCAACTATATTTACGGACATCTTTGGGCATCCATATATTTAACGATTAAGTTTTAATAATTTGGAAATATGGCTTTCTCAAATCTAACGTAAAAACAGTAGTTTTGAAGTCCGTTCGAATATCTAGATTTCCGGAAAGCATGGAGAATTTATAGCAGCATCGACACATTAATCCTCTTAAAAGCAGTTTAATATAATAATAATAACATTCATCATAAATAGATAAAACAAACAAAAACAAACAAAAATAGCATCGAACCATATAATTAAGAAAAGAACCCGATGAAATGATAATAAGGTGTGGTCGTTGTATACTTTATTACGATCTATTGATTATCAGCTG
This sequence comes from Ceratosolen solmsi marchali, assembly GCF_000503995.2. NCBI lineage: Eukaryota > Metazoa > Arthropoda > Insecta > Hymenoptera > Agaonidae > Ceratosolen > Ceratosolen solmsi. The sequence continues at coordinate 14,669,306 of NW_011948413.1, forward strand.
CGAAGCAAATATGTCCTTAAAAATAATAAATACAATACTCGATTATTCTCGATTATTGATAAACGGTAAAACAAAAAATGCAAAAACGCAGCTGTAAATTTTGTAAATTGTTGATTTTATATTGTTAAACAATACAAATTTCGTAAAACCGTGAAATGTATTAAACGATTGATTATATTCTTTACTCAGAAATTACAAATGTCTTTTAGCTAAGTAGATATAATTAATATTTTTATCGGCATCGTTTATATAAGCATAGCAGCTTTTAATGTTTATTGTGCCACGCGTATGATAAAAGAATAGAAAAATGTTAATTGGCTCGAATGTCTTTAGAAGTAAATCAATGCATATATTCGACACACAATCATTATGTATCATATGAGACTTAAATAATATTTTATATAAACAAAGTAATATTCGAAGATAATATTAGAAAATGGTTTAAAAATATCTTTTCTTTTTTTTAAACAAGGCAAGCAAATGTACAGCAAGCTTACGTTATAAAGAGTCGATTTTCGAACATTTCACATTCGTATCGACGTAAGGGCTGGGCAAATCGACATTTAATACACATTAATATATTCTTTAATATTACAAATTTATTCCAATCAATTACCAACTTTTATTAGTACCTTTCGATCTATCTAAATATATAATATCTCTGTGCGTAATATAATTGTTTAAAAAAAAAAAAAAAAAAAAAAAAAAAAAAAAAAAAAAAAAAAAAAAAAACATCTTACATATTCTCGACATGTCCACGTCCCATTTTTTATTCATCTCCATTTGTTATCGAATGAGTTATGCATCCAATGCAAATGTGGCAAATTCTTAATATTGACAATTTCTAGGTATATCGATCTCGAAAGTTTTACGCTCATTATTCGCATAATGCAAAATTGTCGAGCGGACAGAATTTATAAATCCGTATAAAAAAACGTTTGTGCTATTAATTGGATTACGGTGTATCCAATTAAATATTGTATGTTCGGGACTTTTATATACGAGGCAAATATCATTAAAATGAATTTTCTGAAAAAATTTGCATATATATATATAAATAAGGGAGAAAATAATAGAATAATAGAATTGCGGAGAATCTTTAATGTGCAAATGTCTATTGACAGTATGCAATTTTTTCATATTTGAATGCAAAATTTTTAAATTATTGTAACGATAACATAAGTTATTAAAAACGTATATTAAGATTGAATATAATTTTTTTTCCTACAATTTGAACTTTACTGCGTGTTTCAAAATAGTAAGAACATCTTTTACTTGATTATATGACTCATCTCTAAGGAGAAGAAAACAAATAAAAAAATGTTTACACTTACACATATTATTAATAAATTACTTCAACTTATCTTTTCATATGAAAAGATTATATCGCATTTCTCGAAAACTAATTAGATTAAGCGTTAAATAATCAATCGCCAATATTGAAACAACAAGAATCAAATTGAAAAAGATATTTTTAAATGCTTTGAAAATATTTTGAAAAGTCTTTAAAACGCTACCGAGATTTCAAATTAGATCGCGCAGGTGTCTATGCATGTGTGCGCACGTGTATATAAAATATACTCGTGGTTGATATGGTTTATTAATCAAAAAAATATAAATTATGAATTTGTAACGGATAAAATTAATATAAATTGTTTAAGCTGTATTTTAAATTAATTCGTGTTTAAAAAAAATTTTTATTTTATCAAACAAGATGTATTAGATGCAAAGAGTTAGTAATGAAAAGTATGCTCGAGTATCCCAAAGAAATTTCTTCAAAATTTCAAGATAGGAGAAAGCACTCTTTTTAGCAGAAGGTAAAAGAAATAATCTTTATTACCGAAAGATGTTATTCGATAACATTATTTGTCGAGGACTTAAAGTTCTTTTTCTGTTTTGTTTTTGTTTTGTGTATGTAATGACGTGACAGGTGAAGTAAAAAATTATTAGAAACAAATTTTATATTAAATATCTTTGTAGCTTAAATAATTTCGATTAAAATAAAAGCAATATATTTCCACTCAATCGTAATTATCGTAATTATAATTAATAAAAGAAAAAAAGAAGAAAAAAAAGGGAGCATTTTAATATGAAGGCTGAGATTGTTGAAATATTTATATAAGCTCAAAATTTTTTATTGCATGTTTCCTAACATGCACCGTACGTACATGATAACATGTAAATACGTAAAATTAATATAAAGACACTAGTTTATGTAAGAAACGGTTATAGATAATTTTGTTTAATTTATACCATATCACGTATGTTAGTTTGTAAGATTTAGAACCTCCCGCCCCTCCCCATTTTGTTTTAATTAAATATTTGAGATATAAATTTATACGATAAGTTGGCTTTTAATAAATCTACTCCAATTGTCTCTCGTCAATCATCTTTTAACGTTACAACGTATCGTCATTTTATGCGTGTGGTAATTGTGAATATTTAATAAAATTTCGATTTTTTCTGGAAATCCGTCCGTATAATATGTGATTGTAAATTCTCAATTCAACTCAAAATAATTCAATAAAGATTTTTCAACGATCTAACAGTACTGGACTTTCTCGGTCCTTAATCGTCGCAAAGCCCATTAATGCCAAACAGCATTTATTATTTAATATGCTTGTAGATAAATTTTTATCTTTCAAAGTAAATGTGATAATTGACATAGATCTTTCGATTCCAAAATACACGAGCAATCATTTTGTTTAAATATATGAAAAACTCGACACACTTTTTTAAATATTCACGATCCGTGCGATATAACGAAGAAAATTTTATTAAACAAAAGCTAAACATGTAACATGTTGATGAATTAAACAGATTTCATCTTTTTGATTAACAAAAATTAAGTCAAAAGAAGTGTACCTAAGCACTGAATATTATAGTTGCGTTTCGAAGCGAAAGTAATAGTCAATAAAAAAATAAAATAACATCAAAAAAAAAAAAAAAAAAACCAAAGAAAAAAAAGTAAATGAAATAAAGAGAAAAAAAGGCAAAGGAGCACGTGTGTAGTGAATTGGTGTTGACGCGTCGGACGCGTCGGCAATGGCCAATCAAGCACATTTAAGATCCAAGCACGCAAGCTCGACAACTGCTTATTTGTCGATAATCTGTCATCGAATACTTCACAGTGCTTCAACAAGGCCCATTATGGGATTTTGTTTATCCTGTAAAAAGTCATTAGATCCGCCCGAATCCTTCGATCGAGGTTAATTCACGAAGCTTTACTTTGTATTAACAGATTGTCAATTGCTTATCCGGATAATTGACAAACTTTTTTAATTATATAGGCACAATGCCGGTTAAATTAAATTAAGCGAATGGAAATTACTATAGATTATCGTAAACAATAAGGAATATTTTAAATAATGATAATAACAATAATGAAATCATTATTGAGACTGCAATATTGCGAGATTAGAAATCGACTGATCGAGTAATGTGATTAACAAAGGTGAATTTATCATAACTTTACAAAAATTGATATTATAAAAAATTTCATTCTAAATTTATATTTCGATCTTCACAATGGACGATAGATTAAAGACTATATAATCTACAATTATCCATTGCTACATATATAAGCTTTGATTAGTCGCATAAACTTGGTTAACTTGCATCCTACAATTTCTGTAAATAGACTATGTCGTATTAATAATATTGAATCTTCGTATCTAAATCTGTATTGCATAAATTTTTCAAAAAGAAAAAAATTATATAAAATATTTCATCTTATATCCATTAAATGTAATTATTTATCAACATACAAAATTTTTATTCATTACTTTCTACTACATATTTATTGGCATTAAATTTAGCGTTAAAAATCAGAAAAAAAATATGAATAGATTTTTACCAACTCAAAGGAATTGCCAACTCAAGAAAATATCATTGGTAAAAAATATGAATTTGAGCTTATAAAATATTATAATTATAAGACTGTAAAATAATTTTACCTCAAAAGTTATCTACTTATAGTACTTAAAGTACTTATTGATAATATTTATCTTCTCGCGATGTTTCTATTTGCATTAGTAACAATTTTGAATAAGATAATTTAACTTCCCCTTTACATGAGTTAATTATTAATTATTTAATTAATATTTCATATTGTAAGAATATGAAAAATTATATGCCTAAAATATTTTTTTGAAAAAAAAAGGAGTAAAACTGAAAAATTATATTGAAAAATATCATCATAGATAAAATAATTAAATTAATTTATTATATACATTCTTTAAAAATTATTATAAATATATTTAACGTTTTAATTTTTTAATGTTAAATTCATTCAATTGTAATCATCTTAATCATATAAAAATTCAAGCACAACTTTTATTCTAACCGAAAACGAAAATTGCTTGTAAAAGATTACCCGTTTCTTACAAATATGTACATGAAGAAAAAAGTAGAAGTCAAGACAAAGATAACGATATATAATTGTATTTAAATTTAACATATTATTGAAATTGAAGTAGAGTGACAAAAAAAAAACCATTAGTTATTTTCATCATATATAATTTATTCAAATATTTACTTTTATTATAACACAAATCGATCATCTCGACTCAATTATTCATTCTTCGTTGCAACTAAACATTATCTTACATTATTATATTGTACAATTCACTAGAATATAATGATGAAAGAAAAATTTCGCTAATAAGTTCATATTTAATAACATTTCATAAGTTTTTGTTCTTTTGCAATTTTTATAATAGAGAAAGTACTAAAGAATATACAAATTATTCTCGGATAAGTCTTATTTGCATTATATTCTTTTAAATATCATTAAATGTAAAATGAAGAGATATTTATTTACTATAAGATAAAAAATTTCAGTAAGGTCGGATAAAATAATGATACTTTTTCCGCAATTTAAACCATATTATTAGAACAATTATTAAGGAATTTGAAAAATTTAGTTTAAAAATATTTAAATGTAGAATTTAATCGCGCTATTACAATTGTATTGAAATGATGAAATGTAACGTTTAAAGTAATATATTATAAATTAAAAATATTTAAAATTATTATCTCCACATATTCTTATTAAACAATCAATGATTAAAATTTTAATTCTTCCTTGAAAGATATAATTTATATTATAGCTTTATATTATATAAAAGATATTGGAAAAAAAAAAAAAAAAAAAGTGTACACAATGTAAATAAATATACAATCAAAATGAGTTCCGTTTAATTGTATTTAGGTACTTCACGAAGTACATTAAACATTATCAAATACTTAATTTTTCAACTAGTCTTTTTTTTTTTTTTTTTTTTTTTTTTTTAGTTGAGATTAGCATATTTATTTAATACGACTTCTTTTTTTTTTTTTTGACTTATATATACCTCCGCGAACATTCAGATTATTAGAAATCGCAATGAAGATAATCTGTACATTAAGCAAAAGTATTTATTTCGATATTTTTATAAGCGCTTCAATAACAATTATATATTTCGTTTAGCTCCTTTGAATAACATGAATTTATTACATCAGATATACGATTAAATCATTAATTACGTATGAAAATTGTTAAAATTAATATAAATAATAGCCATTTAATTTTAATATCCAAGCCGACTCCTATAATTTACCTAAAAAAAACCTGTTTAAACAATTTAAAGTAAATTAAAATATATATTAAAATATTTAAGTTAATAATTAAAAGATTATCAACAATAATTTTTACTCGTAATTTAATTTACGCTCTAAGAGCAAAGCATTTATTAATTATTTTAGCTCAATATGATAATAGTATGTTTGAAGAGGTTCGATGAATCGACGTATGACAAACATTTTCGAAAATAATTCCTTAACGCTTTTAAGTGATTTTATGTACCTTTGCTTGTATACCTATGATGATTAATTTCGTCGCTTGATTACCTTCGAACCGATATAAAATGATGAAGTAATCAATACCATTCTCTCCTTACCACGTCACATATCCAAATGTTTAGTCTCTTTATATACTTGGCAGAATTAGATAAAAATCTTTCATAATTACATGTATTTGCAGATATCGTTGCTTCTTATAGTGAAAGAGCCATCGTGTAATTGAAAAAAATCATAACCCGAACGAATAGCAACGCTGGAAGACGCAATAGCAGATATTAAGAGAAAAAGGTAAGTCTCTCGAGTCTCGGCTGAAAACTAAATATCAATACGCGCGAGTCAAAAGTCAGTGGGTTTGATAACACATGGCAAACATGTCGTTCGGAGAAGGTGTTTAGTAGCGTTTCATTAGACAACCTCAGAAGTAGTAAAACACGCGTCGTTCCTTCATTCAAACCACGTATTCTCTTTTTACGACAACAAATACGACAACAAGTAGACATTTCCGTGTCTTAAAAGACCATTGGGATTGGGATTGGGATTGCGAAAGATCGATATTTTTATTGTTATTTTCTTTTAATCTATACTGTATTTAACATTATTTTCAATTGTCGCTGCTTATATTGTTTATTCAAAAATTTATCTACCTTGATTTTTTTTTTATTTTATTTTGGTGGATCATCGTCATTGTAGCTACCCATTTTTTTTTTTCTTTTTTTTTTTTTTTTTTTTTTACGATAATATTAATTACTTTTTAAATATTTACAAATACGCGCACATCTATATATTTATGCATGCAAAACGCAGACAAAAAATCGTTTAGTTAAAATATCATTTAAAATGATATATAATAATGGTGTATTAACAATAGATAACTTTTTGATTGTTTAGAAGAAGATCACTTTGTATCATAAACGTTATACTTTTTATAAGTTATTTTTTCAAATTAGGATAAAAAATAATCATTAAATATTAAAAATACGGAAGAAAATTTTTTATCAATTTAACTTATAGTGATACATATTAACATTTTTATTCAAATTTATATATTTTATAAATCTCACTCGATTAAGAAATAAGTAGCTTACCACTACACATAATAAAATTTAAAAAAATTTAATTTGAAAATATTTAAATATTAGCGTATTACATAAATAAGTTCATTGAAATTCTAATAAAATTTTTTATTATACTTTGACTCTCAGTCAAATTCAATTCAGTATCAACGTTTCATGTACTTTTGCCATTGTAAGTATAAATCAAATTAATTATGCTAACTATGGAAACAAATTGCTTCTGGTTGGGGACACAATAGCATTAGCACGTTTAACATACATTTGTTAATTAATCTTATCGATTATTAACAAAACAAGCATTAGCACGCAATTCTGTAAATCAAACTTAGTATAAAATTTTAAACAATCTAATCCATTAATAATGAAATGTAAAAAGATAATTATACACGTGCGTTTAATATAATTTGGATTAATTTTTGAAATATAAAATTATTTAATAGTATTTTTAAATTATCGTTTTAAAGAAATTTTATTTAAAAAAAAAATACTAAACTAATCCTAAGGTAAATAAACATTCAACGTGGAAAGATATAAATAAATACATAACCAGCTGATTATAGACGAAATAATTGATTATATGATTAAATTATAATTTATAAATATTTATAACTGATATATAACTGACATAAAAGTGAAAATAGAATCAAGGAATAGTTAAATATTTCATTTCTTTAACTTTGCTATTAACAATTATAACAAAATAAAAACAATGTGCTTTGTAAATTAGCGATGAGGATAAAATAAATAAGAAAATTTATGTACTTTTAAAATCATTTTTACCGTATATATGAATACAATTGATTTTATCATGGAGATAGTAATTATCACATTGAGCTTACATGGATCGCATTCTATTGCGAAAAGAAATGTTAAATTTTAATTTTTTAAATGTATACTACATAATATTATCGATATAATAAAAAATTATGATTTTTTTAAAAATTAAATACAATTTACATCAGAGTTCTATCGACGCAATCGAGATTTTAAAAAGGCATACTTTTAATTACTCGATATTTTTCCTAAATAACAAAATATCATGATTTGAAATCCTAAGAGTTATTCCTTTTATATGAAATAAATGTAGAATGTGAGAAAGACGAAAATTAAGTTTGTTTGTTTTTTTTTTTGTTTTTTTTTTTTTTTTTTTTTTTAATCAACTTTTTGCTAAATTTAATATATTAGAATGTTTAATGTTATTGATTAAATTACAAAAAGAAAAGAAAAAAAAAAGAATAATTCTATTACTAAATTAATTCAATTCATTGTTTCTTTAATGGTGAAATCTGAAATTTTAAATTGTAATTTTGTTATAATGAAGATAATCACGTAACTGATTTGAACTTTCAGATATATATTATATCCTGTAATTAGTACTAATTTTCTGATAATTCTTTTAATAAATATAAAAAATATATGAAGGTAATCCAATAGAATTAGTTTAATTACATAAACTACTATATATTTACATTATTTTTTTAATTTTTTTTTTAAGTAAATAAATTGATAAGTTTTGTTTGAATAATTCTTAAAGTCTAAATTCTAATTTAGCCTAATATGTTACTAACTGCTTTACTTGAAAAACGATAAGAATTTATCTACAAATCAATCGATTCAATTTAAGTTTCTTTAAAAAATAATATTCATTTAATAAATTGAAAGAAAATTAAATGTATGGGACCATTAAAGGGAACGTCATTTTCTTAATTTAATTTTTAATTTTTGTACGTAACCAGAGTTTGCTTTATTGTGAAATATTTTTTATAATACTTGTTGTTAGGACATATTCAGGCACGTGAAAGCATAAATTTTCAAAATAATTCTCATGCAGATTTGAAAAAATTTACTTGTAAGCGAACCTCGGTGTTAAGCTTATCGCTAAGTGGATTTCAATCAGTCTTATTTCATTATGAAATATGAATTTCTATACTATTATCTCGTTATTATTCTTATTAATTATTCGGTAAAGTGATTGATGGGTAAAGCGTATGGATTGATCAGCTTGTAAATACTCATTTTGTTTAATTTGCATATAGAGGATTGTTAATGATACTTAATTATTTATCTGAAATTTTCAAATAAATTTCTTGTCACTATTGAAATGGAATATTTCAGTAAGTGACGAGTTAATATATATTTGAAGAATAGTTTCATTACCCGCAATTGTGTTCTAATTCTTTTTCTTACACGTGAATCTCATCAAATAGAGGTCGTATTTTATGATAAAACTTACATCTAATCAAAGTGAAAATAAACGTAATTTGTCGTTTTGATGTGGTTATAAAACAGTTATGTAATTATTGTATAATTTAGCAATTGTTCTTCCTCGTCCGGTACTAATCTTTATTATGCTTTAAAATGATCTATTTTATCTAATCAGCAAATCTTATAATCCTTTATATATAAATTTTATTCATTATTATATGGCTTATTGGTCTCGTTACTTTAAATGTGAATTGCGGTAATAATCATTGATTAAAATTTTTGTAATGCGTTCTAATATTTTGAAATTAATTTACAGACGCATGCAGTGATAGTTTGAGAGATGCGATATAAGACGTGTTACGACTTATATTACGTTAATATGCTTAATTAAACATTAGATTAATTAATATATTATTACCATGGGATTTCGATGTCTTTAATCTTAATAATTAATAGCAATATCATAAATTTGCAGAATTTTTATTAATTTACTGCTAAATTTCATAAACGACTTTATCAACTATCGATTCAAAACAACTACAAAATTGTTTATGGTAATGTCTTTTTTTAAATATATATTTGTGGAAAAAGAAAAAAATAATAAAGCATAATAAAAGTAGATTTTTAATAATGAAAGCGACGCGTTTATTTCATACATAATTAATAATCTTTCACTGTTGATAATAAAATTAAAAGTTAATTTATAATGTTTATGAGATTACAGTTAGAAAAGATATCGATAGTAAGATGAATATAATAAGGGGTGTTGGTTTTGTTTTTTTCGGTCCAAGACTTTTCGGCATTCAAAATGTAAAAAACATAATCTTTATAATTTAGCGTTAAATTGCACGATCTATAATTACTTAAACGTTAAAATTTCAAATAGACCCCCTGAGATTAACTATAGGCTCGTATTTTTAACGATTGCATCATTCCAAAGAATTAACTATTCTATTCGCTTTATCAATTATATTATGAATAGAAATTTATTTATTATATTTATCGTTTAATTATTTAGTTCGACTAATTGAATTGAACGAATAAGAGTTGACTTAAATTTTCATTCATATTAAACCCCTCGGCACTCTTATTATCATTAAGTTTCCGAATATATTCAGACACCTTTTCTCCCATGATTTTTATACAATAATTATCCAGAGTTTAAGTGCCCATCGATCGTTTAATTATAAAAGTACGCAAACGGCCTTAGCAATGGCATATAAAGATAAGAATTTCTGATTTTCCAAATTGCTCCTCACTTATTGCGGAAACAGGTATTTTCTACCTATACCACTCATCAAAAAACTAATAATGCTTTTGAGGATGCCTTTGAGCGAGAAGCGTCGTGATTTCTGAAAATTGCATTAAAATTGCATTAAAGCCAGTAGTGATGGACGGACACAGATAGCAAAAGCTAATGAGATGCAAGGAAATGGCAATGGGCTAAGGGCCGCCGGACCTTTTCACAGAAATTGCAGATCCAGATAAACGATTGACCACTCGAATAAGCTGTTTACGGCATCGTGACAGATCGTGAAGATCGTTAAAATTGCTCGGCCAACACCCGAACCGATCACCCGAGCCTTCATCTCCCCACCTACCATAAATAAACATGTAAAATGACGTGCGTCTCTCGTTATTACAGCGAAAAACGACGTCCTGCGCTTCGATGCCTCCTTGTCATGCAAATTATCCCTCGCAATTGAACAATATTCGGCCATTGTTGTACGAGGCATATTCCGCGCCGTCTCGTTTTGTTCGTACGTGGGCCCCTTTTCTTTGGGCAGTGCGAGTGCGCGTACAATAATGCCATGGCCCCTTTAATAATGCGCTTTGGCAATTTTCTTAAACTCGCCCGGCTGATTAGTGAGTTCGTGAATAAAGTCAGCGACAGGGTCGAGGGAATTCGTCTCCGAGAGCGGTGAAGAGCACAGGTGCCAACGCTGATTATTAGCTGTTGATGGCCATTTTCGTAGGAACCTGCAGTATCGGCGGTGGCTTGATCCTGGGATTTATCATTAATAAAGAACGGCGTCCACAGGATCTACTTATGCGGTTATCTAGACGCGTGGTTACGCTACCGCCAAGCCATCGTAGAAAACTTAATGATAGACGGACGAATTATGAAAATCAACTGAACAAATAAATGATAACGGGTCGCATTCACGATTGCTATTATTGCAATGTTGAACAAAGGACTTCTCGAGTACTGGTATACACTGTAGATCATTTCTTTATTAACTAGACACTCTGAGCTGTTATATGACATTATTAATTCGATATTACCGTCAGCTAATATTGCTCCTACATTGTATTGACAATTAAATTTAAATAATTAAATTATCTAAATAATGTTCTTGGGCTTTGTGTACCTTATTGACAAATGGAAAAGAAATACTTGTGCCTTGGGAAGGAAATATATTGTTTCTACTGAATAATAATAATACGATTATTTTAACGAATAGCTGTAAAAATATGTTTGTAACTATTCGCAATTAAGTTGTATAAATAAAAATAAATAAATAGTGCGTCTCTGAAATCGATTGCACAGCTTATTGGAACTTTAATGTAATGTACACAACTATATATTCATAATTTATTTAGTATGATTCAGTATGATTTTTATGAAGGCTCGAAATTTTTTAATTAATATATAATATATACATGAATTACTTATAATGAACATTATGATTTTAGAAATATTTACATTTCTCTGCATAGAAGATTTGGATCATCATATTTTCATATATTATTTGACAAAAAGCATAAGACATATATTTTAACGTACTTTCGGTAATTTGTATTATTATTTGTAAAAAAAAAAAGAAAAAAAAGACACTTAACTAATATATCAATAATTTCTATACTTGATAGATCTAAATTGTAAATGTATTAAGATTTCATTTTTTTAGTGCCAATAAATTTCATAAAATTAAGACATTAATAAGATTAAAGCTGAAAATTAAGAAATTGATTAAGAAAATATTCAAGACATTCTCTACAGAAAAAATATAAATACTTTTTAATATGCAACGACTTTTTTATTCAATCTTCAATATATAATAATTCCTTCCGTTTAAACAAACAATGATAAAAAATATTTTCAAAAATACTTGCAAAAGTATTATAAATATTACCTGCAATTGTTTTTATCGGAATAAATTGAAAGTACCAAAAGTTTATTTGCCGAAAAGCGTACTTAATACAATATAATGTAATAAATTCTCATTTTAAATACTCAGATTTACAAAAAAAAATCCTATATTAATTATTATGAATATTACTGGAAGAAAACAAATTTCATCGAAATGTGGTTATAATTACAAAGAAATTAAAATTATTATTTAATAATTTTATAAATATTTTTTAATTCTATCATAATATTTAACTAATAAATATTAAAGAAAAAAAATCAACAATACTTGTTTCTATTAACGTTATAATTATAAATGATTTTACTTCGATATTTTATTATCTTACATTTGTACATGCTAATTGATTGTACAGTTACCAAATAATTTTATGTCTAATAATTAAATACATCATAAAACAATTACTGTAATTCAATTTATACTTAAGTAAATACAGTTTAATTGAATTAATACGCGGTAGCACATTTCTTTTTTAATTTAGCCAACAAAGCTTCTGAATTTTTAATGTTTTTTTTTTTTTTTTTTTTTTTTTTTTTAACAAGAGATATTTGTTCTCGTTTATGCTTTAATCGGAATGGAATAAACCAATTTAATTCTTATCTGAAATGCGACATGTGTAAACATTATGTATTTCATGAAAAGTAAGTTATTGTCAAGATAAGATTATGAATTTTACAAATTATCGTATTATTTAAAGTCAGATTTTTTATAAAAACTTAAATAAATAAAAAAAAAAATGTTTGTCAATTAAGCATCACCAATCAAATACAATATATATATATGCATATATGTATACGTATATGTGTGTATGTATATGTATGTGTATGTGTACGCATGTATAAATGTATTACTAAATGCTACGAAATGTACACTTTTCTTAATACAACTATAAAATGGATGAATATAATTTTTATCATAATATAAAAATCTAGAAAAATGATCATTTTAAGGTCTTCTAAAGCTTAGCTTAAATTTACTATAAATAAAAATGTTAATAAATATTGAGATTTTTGCTTATTTGTATGAAGATTTAATTATGATTTAATAAGGCCATTAATTATATTTTCATTGAATGATATTTTCATATAATTATAATTATATTCCGAATGAAAAATAATATACTTAACTTAAGATCATTTTATAAATGATTCAATGGAATTTTATATATAAATAATCAATTTAATGAATAATCGAGTTATGAATAAAATTAAGTTACTTATGTAAAATAAAAATTTATTTTTTATATTTCCAGGTTGAAATAAAAAATTGAAAATTTCTCTTTTATTATTATAATATACATATATATATATATATATATATATATATATATATATATATGTACACACATAAAAATAGAATTTGATCATAAATAATATTTTCAATAAAGTAAAAATTACTTTGTATGCGTAAAGCATTTCAGTATTAACCAACTTACATAAAAAAAAAAAAAAAAAAAAACTTTTGGCCTTTAACTCTTACATTTAGTTATTTACATTACTTAAATGGCTTATTTCATAATATTAATATTTTTTTCTATCTAATAAAATTTTTTATCAATGTCATCTTAGACTTGGATAGAATACTTATTGAACAATAACATTATCTCATTGTAATCGAATGCTACATGGTAATGTAATTCATATTCAATAGAATTTTTATGATTTTATCCAATACAAAATTTATTCATAAATTGGTGTGAAAAATTTAAACTACGAAACGTACTTAAACTACGAAAATAGTCTATAAATTATAATTAATTGTATTAAAAATATATATGAAATAATAAACTGAAAGGAATAGGGGATTGATGGGAGATCAATAATTGCCACTCACGTTCGCTTGACATTAACAAAATGGACGCATGGCGCGTTATTCTATTAATATTCTATCATCGATCACTCTGAGTTATTCCATAGATATTTTTTACAAGGTTAGCGAAACACCTTGAGAAGGTCGTTGTAGACGCGAATGCGCGCACGAGCTGATTATCTCACTTTTCATTCCCGTAAAAAATCCTATCCTTTTCGTCTATCAACAACATTGCAATCGCACCGATTTTGAATTTTATTTTCTTTATGCTCGTTTCAAGTATGACTTTTAACGAGGACATGAAGATTTCACGATAACGAACGAGGATTATATATTTCTCATTAAAGTCCTCCCGATGACAAAAAGCTAACATTTCACGAGTTCAGTTTGATTTACAAATTAGCGTATGCGAGGCTAAAGTTTCGCATGTATTTGTATTTTTATCTTTCGATGCCTGTTTTTCCAATAGGCGATAAACCGGAAATTTATGTCAAATTATTGCACTGTTTAATAATATAATTGTTGACCTTTTCTCGAACGCGATAGACATAAAATAGATTTCTTAATAAGAAAGTGAGGCTGTCATTCAAATAATTCCTTTTTATAGTACCAAATGTCATAGGGACATTAGGTCGTAAAAGATTTAACAAGGCATTTGAAAGCGTTTGAGAGATCAATTGTGAGATAGTGTGCATTCAAATATTGTAGGAAATAAAAAAAAAAGATAATGCTACTATCGTACGAGCAAGTGTCAAGATTACATTTACATTACTAACTATAAAGTAATAGTAATTTAAGGAATTAGACATTAATTCTTATATTTAATAGTTATAATGCATTCTCATTCTTGACATGATTAATATCATACATCTGTTAAGAATTTACTATCATTCATCAATTTGCAATCATCTGTAATCATAAATTGTAACTATCTATGCAATTTACTTATTCAGCATTCACTTATCACGTGTTTAAAAAGTAAATTTACAATAAGAGAAATCGTAATGAATCTTTTTAGATTTACTTTAGGATAGTAGTGTCACGAATGTTGTGAATTCTATTGCTTGAAAAAATTAGATAATAAAAAGTACACGATAAAGCATACGAGATGATCGAGTATTTTGTCTCGATGATTTAATGTAAATATATATATTAGAAACTTATGCTCATTATAGGAACGTAATTATTCGAAAATAATGGGACGAATGGCCGTAGAATGAGATTTAAAATACACTTTAGGGAATATTTAGTTACGACGTTAGCATTATTGGATTATAAACAAAATAACAATTTTATATAAGTTCAAGTACGCTGATGTACATGCTGCGTCGATTCTACAGTCGTTTATACAATTTATCTGCAAATAAAAATTATAATTTTATAAATGGCCAAAAATGCCACTTGGTTAAATATTGGTTAAAGCGAGATATTTCACGAATTATATTTTTATAATTATAGCTATAAAATATTATTTTGTAATTTTTGAAATTTGCTCATTTTGTTTTTTGAAATATTTTTTATAAAATGCAGAATTAGAAATAGAACAGAGAAGTACATTTCACAATTTGACATTATAATGTTTCGATTTCATTTCATTGTATTAACTTTATATATTATTCCAAAGACAGTAATAGTATAATGCATATTTTACATAAACAAAGTTATGCGAGATATTCTGAATTTTTAAATAGGATTATTGCCAATAGGTCATCCAATTGATGGTAATTAAATCTTTAAATGAAAAATTTCATTATTTGCGTTACCGCTGAGTTACTGCTAAGCTTATTATTGCGTTATTGCTAACATTACATACGATGAACAACTCGGACATCGCTTTTTCCCCAAAACAATGTTGTCGTACTAAAATCGTCGGTACTATGTACTAAGGAATTAATAAGCACAAACTGATGTATCGATAAGTTTTTGAAAATATTGGCAAGAAAGTATTATTCATTGTTAAATTTCGACGGAATTAATACCCTATGATTAATTATTGTTATTGTTATTGTTGTTATCATCGTCGTCGTCGTTGTTGTCGTTGTTATCGTTGTTGTCGTTGTTGTTGTTGTTATTATTATTATTGTTGTTGTTGTTATTATTATTATTATTATTATTATTATTATTATTATTATTATTATCATCATCATCATCATCGAAAATTGTATGTTTCGGCCATAGTTTGCTTTTTACAACATATTAGATGCTTCTTGGATTCCTGTACTTTTTCAATTGCTACAAACAAGTACAAATCGCCTATTTCCGCTTCTCACTTTCGAGTCTTCCGACTGTCATGCCGTGGCTCGAATTATTATTTCAATTTAATCATTGGCACTCACGTCACTGTTATTTGTCACGAAAAAAGTCACATATCTACGATATGCAATTTAACATTACAATGTTTATAATTGTATTACACAGAGGGAAAAGAAAAACTTTTACAGCTTAAATAAATATTATATGTAAGCACGATAGGAAGAATTGCTGGGCAAGTTTTATTAAATTAAGTAGAATGGAATAACGAACAATAATACATACAAATAAATTATTAAATGATGATTCGTAATATTATTTACTTATTTTTATAATTAAAAGTGGCAATGCAAAATAAGTCAGACTCCAACATTATCGTGCGCATTCGAGAATAGATTCCTTCGTCATATTACAACTAATCTTACATCAACAGTCACTATTTTCGGTATTTTCTGCTATTCTCTGCAGTTTACTCGTTAAATTCATCTTTTTTTTCTGCACGATACTACGTACATGGCCCTTAGAGCGTACAAATACAAAAGAAAAAACAAAAAGAAAGATCTAATTTGAACGTAAATACTACCAAATTGGGCTCCTTATTCTTACTCGCTCAAACAACCTTCAATTCCCATTATCGTAGTATTATTGCAGATTTATCTCGTCGACAAATGCCAAGGAGGTGTGAATAAAAAGCATTTTCACGAAAAAGCTCTAAAATCTCGAGCACATCTCGAGCTTAATGTTGGAGCTAAAATTGGAGCTAAAATTTTCGTAAACGAGAAATTTGCCTTTCACCAAATGCAAATTGGCGCAATATCGGGGCAGATATCGGGGCAAAGGCAGGTGTAAGCTAAAAGCATTGTGCAACGAGGCACAAGTTTCAATCATTGATTGCGCCAAACGTCATAATCGTACGCGAATAAGAGAAATAGTTGCGGCTGATAGCGCAGCGGCAGCTGTAACGAGATAATGATTTGAGGAAGAGGAGGAGGAGGAGGAGGAAGAGGAGGAGGAGGAGGAGGAGGTGGTGGTGAAGGTGATGGTGAAGGTGGAGGTGGAGGTGGTTGAAGAAGGTGGTAATGACGGAGGAGGAGGAGGAGGAGGTGGCGGTGGTGAGGTGGTAGGGGTGTGGAGGAAGTGTAGGTGGTGGAGGTGGAGGCGGAGAAAGGGATGGGGGTGGTCCTCGATTAGGCCATCGTGCCGGGCTCGCAACGAGGCAAACGTTGCTAAGGATTGGCCCACGCTACTTACCTAATCATAATATCGCACCAGGTCCGGTAGGCGCAGTCGGCAAAAGCTCACTAAGGACTCGTGCTCGTGGCGATGCTCTTGGCCAGCGGCTCGCGATCCCGCCTTACAGACTAATCGCTCCCCTGTGCTCGCGATCACCGGTGGAGGACGTCGTATGCCGCGAGTCGATCACCTGCGTGAGAGGAGTATGGTGCGCGGAGAGACCTGGACAAGCCGTCGACGTAACGATAACTAAATAAAGGCACGGGCTAGCGTGTGGGGTCAACTCTGGCCGCGCGATGTTGCGGCTTCGCGAGGTGCGCGCAAGCGTTGCGATGACGGGACGCCTCTTGTGCGCCTCAGGGGCGTCGCACGCGGGCCCGCCGCACGTTACGTGGGCCCGTCGAGAGGTCAGCGGAGTGACGTGACGTGACGTGACGTGACGCCACATGACGTGATATAAATGAGGCGGGTGGCGGGGCGTGGAGGTGGAAGGTGGATGGGGGGTGGGGGGTGGGGGTGGATGGGGGGGGGGGGGGCCCGCGAGATGTTGTGATTGACGTTGTGAAGAGGGGGATGAGAAGAGATGGAAGCTGGGGATATGGGAGTGACGAGGAGAGACACACTAGTGGCTGAGGCTACCAACGAAGGACTGACGACGGTTTGGTTCAGGTTATTAGGGATCTATTAGGCTCGCAACTGTGCTTGAAAGAAAGGCTGGTGTAATATAATGGAGTAGCGCTCGGGTTGAGGTGTAAGCGATGGTTTCAAGGGGAAATCGTCGTCGACACGATCTTCCGCACTTTACGGCCTCTCTTTGCGCATTCGTAAGCACGTGCCGTGAGAGGAGAGACGCTTTCCTTTTTCTAAATCGCAAGATTAAATGCTGTGCATGACTAGGGATACGACGAGGTGGACCGATTTTAAGTAGATATGATAGTTTCAAGAGGAGATGAGAATATAAAGCGAGAGTGGGAGCAAACTTGATAAGCTAATGAGTGCCATGGTCTAATAAATTATTGCTATTTGTTATTCGTAGTGTTAAATAATCATTGGCTAACACAATTTGTGTAATATCGCTATTCCGTCGCGCGTTATTTGAAATAAAATTGTCGAACAATAAGATTGTATTGTCACTTCGTCGTACCCTGAAATGTCTCGCGCGCCTCTCGTAAGACATTGTATTTAATTATTATTATAATAATTATTATTATTATTAAATTACCAATTTGTTTAATGACACAACGTTTTCTTATTAAGGATGTCAATTAGGAAATGCTTGTTTCCCTACTGAGAATAATATCGAGTATTAAGTACCGAAGTAACGAAGATGTACTTATAAATCCGATCGAATCGTGCGAACACGAATTATCGATATTTTGTAAAACTGTAAAGTATTTGCAAAGGCGAAACGATAAAATTGTTGCCAAACAAGTTGAGAATATTTTCTAGCTTATGAAGGGGGTAGAGCGATATTGACATTCGGATGCGTCAGATGATCGGTAAAAATGATGATTCGAATCGATAAAAATAGATTAAACGAGCATTTATAGGCATTTAAAGAATTTGATGTTTTGAAAAAGTCAGATTGAACAACCAACTGTGAAATTGTCACTCGCCTAAATATAATTGAAATTTTGTAATTTATCGAGCTCGCAATTCAACGACAAATATTAATTATTTTTGCAAACAATGTATTAAAATTGCTTCTTTAATATGTTAGATTTTATTTTATTTTCTATCCACATCCATGTTATATTAATAAGTAAGTAAATTCTATTTAATTGTCAGAAGCAGATAATACCGCCCCTTACATAATATTCATTAAATTTTTGAATTATAATTGATACCAGTGTGCGTGGTATTAAATAACGAGACTGTGGAAATTAAATTTTCAACAGTCGTTTTGGAAAATAGATTTTTCGACCTAACCTGCCACACACGCGCACACGCACACGCACACGCACACACACACACACACACACACACACACATATATATATATATATATATATCGCATTATTGCTTATGCGAAAGGTTGGAATTTATTTGACATCTATTTTATAAAATGTGATGCAAAAATGTGAGATAATATTTCATGAATTGACATGAATTTACATGCAGTGTATTAAAGTACACACTCACGGCGTATACAAGAGTTTATATTCTATTTCAATTGACCTCGTTATCTTCGTCTCGTATCTCAAACTCCGCTATTATTTTCTTGTTTAAAATGATAATTTCGATTGAAAGTGCTTTTGGGAATAATGTAATTCTAATAGCCCATAAGTATCCGCTTAACGCGGATTTGTGGTTCAATGGCGGCACTGAAGCGGACAATTGCTTACATTTAAAAAGACGCTCAACAATATAGATCGCATTTTGTTTAGGAGATGCGCTCATAACAGCAGTATGAACTCATTATTAAAACGGGCCTTGGTACTCACTTTTCTAATCCGCAGCCGTTATATTCGCATTGGCGGGAGTTGGCGCACACACATACACGCACGCACACATACACACAGAGAGAGAGAGAGAGAGAGAGAGAGAGAGAGAGAGAGAGAGGGAGTGGGAGGGAGTGAGGGGGGAGTGAGAGAGAAATTTGATTCAATATGGAAAATGGAAAATTAAGTTACAAGGCACAAGGAAGGTAGCTAAAGAGCATTTGAGACATCTTGATGCGGTGTAGGTTGCAAGCGAGACAAAGAATCTCCGAGTTTCACGATTAAGCGGATTTAGGTAGTTTCGTTACATCTTAAGAGTACGTATTCATATGTACTTTAGGATACGTCGGCGGCACAAGATGAATGAATGAAAGGGACGGCTAATGATGCGGCGGAGCGGTGCGCGAGGGAGAACGGGCGAGGGGAATTATTAGATAGAAGGAAATCATGATGATATGGAAGGGGAAACGAGAGAGAGAGAGAGAGAGAGAGAGAGAGAGAGAGTACCCGGGATCTAAAAGCGAAACTACATCATGGCCAATTTGCATAACAGAGACAATGAAACGTCTCCTTCTCGCCCAACGATCCATGCAAATTGAATAATGTCGCGCGCCACAGTAGTCGCAAAGGACTCGAGATTCGCGTAACGCCGCAAAGAATTCTCGCTCGCTCGCTTGCCCCTACCCCTCGCCTCACCCCACCGAAATCATCAAATGCTTTACTCGGGCGATCAAGTTGATACATGCCTCGCGATATAGACGAGGACACGGTGTCTTGATTTATTTTATCTTTGAAATAAATAAGCAATGCGCGTTGATGGCTGTTCATGAGGATGGATGACATTGAAAACTTAGAAATTAGGTACTGCATGCACGCGGCCCTAATAAACGATTTTGACCAACAGAAGGGGAAACAATGAGCTTTATAACTTTCAATTCAAATCCTATCGAACTGCGCGGTGAAAGCTGACTGCGAAAACTGGCAGGGGTAGACCACCGGTGGAGCGACTACTGCCGTCTTACCAAGCCCTGACACTATCTACTTCGGCCAGTCATTTTTCCATCCGTAGCGGCCCTCTTCCTAATCACCTTTATTTTCTTTTTCGCTACAGATTACTTACTCGGCGCACTCGGCCGTTTAACCAGCTGGTTTGTCTCATTTTGTCGTTAACCACTCGTTAAGCTTTCACTTTGACTCTCACATATAGCCAAAGCAACAAGCCAATGCCGATATACACTTTTTCTTCTCCCATACGCGAAGAATTAAGCAATTATTAGCTGCATCGATATGTCGTTGGTTTGGTGGGAGTGGTGAGGGGTAGTAAGCCCCGGAAGCGACCTTTGAGGTGAAAAGAACCCGGGAAATGTCCCGAGGGCGAAAACGTCCGAGGAATGTGGCCAGGGCTCCTCTCGGGTGCGCGGATACGCAACCGCTGCCGGACATTAAAGACTATCCACTTTAGAGCCGCTGCCGGCCAATCATCCTATTGACGTGCCCATATTGTCGTATGAATGGCCGCGCCAAGAAAGACGCACCGGGTGCCCGGTGCCTCGCGGGTGCCGACGCCACTCGAGGATTCCCACGGGGCCGCGCGGCCTTTCCTCGTGCTCTCGAGTCTCTCCCGAGAGAGGCTCCGGGCATTTACCGCCCACCTTCCTCGCATCTTTCGTCAGCTCCCTAATCTCTCTCTCTCTCTCTCTCTCTCTCTCTCTCTCTCTCTCTCTCTGTCTTTATATATAACTATTTATCTATCTTTATCTCTAGCCAGTGACCTCACTAGCTACGACGATTACTCCCTTACTCGAGAGGCTTCTCCTCAGCTTTTCTCGCGCTTTGTCGGATCCATGATTATTTCGTAATTTGTTTAAAAAATAGTATGAGATAAAGTTGCAGCATCTGAGTGGAACCTTTTCAATGTCAATACTCTTTTTTTTTTTTTTCTATTTTTTTTTTTTTTTTTTTTTTTTATTATTTTTAGTGACATCATCTTTAATTGTCCGTACGAACTTCCATTGTCGTGCTTATATAATCAGAAATGAAGAGCAACGAGTATTGAGCTTATTAAGAATTAGGAGAACTTTTTGACAGGATTTTGGCAAATTTGATATTTTTTTGAAAATTTACAGTATCGCTTGCGACGAACCAATCAAACATTTTATATTATTAAGTAATACTTTACAAGCTAACCTTGCATCAAATCATTTACTTCGTAAACGTTAGTTTATTTCTTTGCGGAAATTGCTCGATTGTCTCGATTGTCAAACATTTAATTCATACTGCGCGTTACAGTATAATATTGTAAAATTCTTAACCATTGCGTTACTAGTTGTATTATTATTATTATTATTATTATTATTATTATTATTATTATTATTATTATTATTATTATTATTATTATTATTATTATTATTATCATTATTATTATTATTATTATTATTATGGTACTTATTTTACGCAATTGGGAAACCGTATTAATCCGAACTACTGAAAACCCTATATTAATAATCTAAAAAAAATAATTATTTAATTTTAGAATAAAGTTGTAATAATGTAAAGGTCATCACATCATACAATACCGAGATGATTTCCTATTAATTATACATATGGCTATTCATTATTTATAAAAGATGCGTTTGCCACTCTCAACGCATTTCACGAAATTGGAATAATAAAATTTACTAGTTTTAAAGAAACTTACAACACAGTGGCATTAAATTATAACTAAAATTAGCAAGAGATTAAACAGTCCAAGCCTTATCAAACGACGAACAAATATAAAACAAATATAAAACAAATAGAAATAGACTTACATTAATAATAATATTTAATAATAAGTTTTATGTTCTTGTTTATCAATAACGGCTGTACGCATATCGTAAACAAATCTCACCTCTTTGTTCGCTGATGCTCGAAATCAACCGACTCGATGCTTTGAGAACGTAAATCTCCGGCTTTACCTCCCAAATTAATAAATGACGGGAATTTCATTGGTAAATTTAATCCACGACCGGAAGAACGTAAACCCGACAAATAGATGTAATTCATCCGTACTACGTTTGATTTAGTTTAACGGGAGAACGAATTAGCGGGGCATTATTTGTTTTATGCTGAGTTGATGACCGAATAACTCCGTGAACGAGGTGATGGCCATTATGTTAAAAGTCGAACGAAAAAGTTAATGACAAAAATTTACGCAACGACTGTTGCTCAATTACCTTAATCCCGCTGCAACGACACCAATCGGTAACGACATTTAGGGCCAAAGGCAAAAGGATGCCGAGGATGCTCGTCTAATCCTTCTTCTCCTCCACCGTCTCGCCTCATCGCCGTTGCCGCCGTCCTCCAGAGAGAGAGAGAGAGAGAGAGAGAGATATCCTCCCTCCTCACTGCACCATCCCACCCCATCCCAATAACGACCCACTTGGATGTCATTTGCACAGACGCGTACGGTGTGCACCGCGACTGACTCACGAACCGACGACGTACCCAATTATCCGCCTCTCATCCTTACAATGTGCGATTCGCTCGGTTGGCGACCATCCACGACTACGCGATGGATTACGAAAGAGTCAACTTTTCCCGGGCGGTATTTCCGGTTTCGTTCGGAACGGACTTTCAACGCATGTCGACGTGTTGACATGTCGCTGAGCTCGATGTTAGGCGCTTCCGGGAAAGTTGGCGGCCTCCGCGAAGAGACGTTAATTGTAGGCTCGGATGCGATTTTCCGGATATTCAACTGATGTGGATGTTCAACTGGTGTCGCCACCTACTGGGACTCGGGCTTCCTAAAGTCAAAACTCGCTCGTTGCCGGCTCTCGACACGACGTGACCACCCGTCTTCGTCAAGCTTCGAAACTCCGGCTCGCCAAGTTTATGCAACTTTTTCAAAGGAAACGCGATCTCGCAGTTGGATCTCAACTAACAATTGCGTCACGATTGCCAAGTGCGTTGAGGCCGCCGTTGATTAAAAGGAAAGAATGTGCATTTTCTTAATCGGCTTTCATAACTGAGCATTAAGATTGATTATCGACTAGATTATCCTCACCTTTATTATTACAGCATTAATTATGAAATTGGATAATAATCATAATTGTTGATATAATCGGTCATCGACGATAACAATAACTGGTTGTGTAAATTGTCGTTGCCTTTAATCGAAGCATCTCCAGCTTGAGACTTGATAGATTGATAAAATTTAATGGGACGCATTAGAGAGTCTAAAATTTATTAACGGGCCCAAAAATCAGCAGCCATTGAAGCATTGCCAACCACAAGCAACTTTTATCCTTAAACTCTCGATTATAAAATATACGATGAATTCATAATCGTGAATCACGTCATAAGTTAATCTACTTCTTTCATAATAAATTCATTTGTTGCATTAATATATTACCAGCATCAAATTTTCTACTGGTATGAATTCATTTTATTAAAATCATTTTATTTATCCAGCTAAAGGACGATTATTCTTATAAACGAATGGTCCAGCAACACGATTATCCGATAAATCTCTAATAAGTTTCTCCACTATGATTGGCAATATAGAAAATAGAGTATAAACGTTCATTATTCTTATAGTTTTTTTTTGTTTTTTTGTTTTTTTTTTGTTTTTTTTTTTTTTTTTGTATACTGTAATTCAAAGATTGTAAAAATAAATATATATTGATTATAAAATTGATATTAAATTTTTAATTTCATCTCGTTTGAGCATATTATATTTAGAAAAAATTACTTTCAAGTATAATGAATATTCTAATTGATTATGTTATTTAATTCTACTTAATAAACTATACGAATGACATTAGTTATACTCTGAAAGAAATCATGTTAATTGAATCAGATTAAATGTATTTTTAATGTATAATAATAATTTAATCTATAGTACATTTTAGTTTAAAAGATATAAATAAGAAGTGAGTCGTGGGTAATTGAGGAATGAACTTTGAATTACTTTCTTCCTAATTGGTAAATTCGATAGTTTTCCCATTTCTCCAATAATTCCACGTTATATATAAAATATGCATAAGGTAATTTACGAACAAACACTCATTTATTCAGCTAATACAGTATTAGCCATATTTTGGTTTGTTGCAAACATAAATGTATATTGCCCTCCTTTGATTATATGAATATGTAATTGTAACGAATATATAATAAAAAATGCTTTCAATGGTCTTTTATCAAAAATTTTAGATTTTGAGATACAAATTGCTCGCTTCTTTTATAATAAATAAGTTAAAGCTCACACTGTCGAGCTTTTAATTATAATTTTTTAATTAAATACCTATTTATATCTATATATATATATATATACATAACTTTGTCGTTTGAATGAAAAATTATATAACTTTGATATGAAAAATAAATTCTCATTAGAAAGTAATAAATAAAAGTGATTGATGTTGCTTATTAAGCTACGACAATTGATTTTATAATGGAATGAATGTAAATATCTCTTACAGCTTCTATAACTATAAATTAATAATTATGAAAAATACGGTATTTATGTATCTTAAGTGAAGTTTTAATTAATAATTGTTGAATAACAAAGCAGGGATTTTACTGCAAGTCTAGTCCATGATCGAAGACTTTTAATTGAAAATGATAGTTAACCGCTAATAAATATTGCCTTCCATCATCTTGGATTAATTACAAAAATTCTATATTTTTAATTCTTCGTCGTTCTAGGAAAAATAAATATGAAATTTTAAAAACCACGTTTGTAAAAGCAATAAATAACAAATTTAAATGAAATTTAAAATCATCAAGGACTTTAAACTATTTCTTGTTTTTCTTATGTTTATATATTGTAATCATCTCATATTTTATGAATTACTGAGTTATAAATACAATTAGAATTAATACAATTAATTTTGAGTAAGTGATTAAAATAAGAGGCTAAGCGGATTGAAAGAATATTGCGATTATTGCGCACAATAGTAATAAGATTAATTCATCTTAACTTCAATTATTTTAATGTAAATGTTAACTAATAATATATCAAGCTTATACATACGTACAAATAACTATGGCAAATGTTAAGATTTATATAGTATTTTTAACATCCAATTGATTATTCGAATGCTTATTTCATTTTGGTATTTGTTTTATGAAATGTTTTAAATGCAATGTAATATTTATTGTTAAAAATCAATTATATGCATGAGAATTATTACTTGAATACGAGAAAATAACAAGATCTAGTCCTCTAATTATATTTAGAGACGAATATTTATTAACAGTACGTAGTGTATTTGGCGATACAGAAAATTTGTCTCTATGATAAATATCGAATTAAAAGCTCAATCGCCGTTAAAATTAAAAAAAAAAAAAAGAAAAAAAAAATCTTAAAAATGTAAACAAAAAACACGATGACACATAACATAAAAAATTACATTTATTCATCCTAATACGTATGAGAACGATCTGAAGATATAAAACTTGAAGGTTTCCAATTGAATATTCTTCAATTGTATTGTTACACTTTGTTCGTATTGGTGTATTATTTATACTTTGATTGGTACATTAAGTGTACCGCATGTTTATCGTGTAATGTAAATGTTCATAAGACACTTTATTAAATTGCTTTTAGTATACTTCGAATACATTTATCGTGTAATAAGAAATTTACCATTACGGTCGTTGTAAGTGTAAGCAGCATCGAGAAATTAAATAACTAATTTCGTATGATGTAAAGTATAAATCACTTAACTACTTTATTTTGATGATACAGCACTTCCTCGCAGCATATACGTAAACTAAGATATATATATTTGAAAGATCTTTACCGAGTATTATTCGACGTCCTGAGCAATACGATAAATTTCAATTATTAGTATTTCAAAGAGTAGAGAATTTGGCTGTTAAGTAGCTACGCCTTAGTATACAGTGATAAATACAAAAAGCGAACGAATCTGTAGTTTATATAGATCAACTGCAGACGTGATAAATAAATAATCAAGAGTTAAGAGAGTATTATAGCCGTTTGAAATCGAATTATAGAAGATACTAAATGTCTTAATGAATATTTCAATTCAGAACAATCAGTGTATTTTAACGTAATAGTCGAATTAATAATAATAATAATAATAATAATAATAATAATAATAATAATAACAATAACACTAACAATAACAATAACAATAACAATAACAATAACAATAACAATAATAACAATAGTAATAACAGTAGTAGTAGTAGTAGTAGTAATAATAATAATAATAATAATAATAATAATAATAATAATAATAATAATAATAATAGACACCCTACATCAACTAACAAAATTTAAAGGTAATTTTCTTAATAATCGGACAAGTGCCTCCAATGAGTAACAATTATATATATATAAAATCAACTTTAGAATCTTCTTCTTCTTCACTTGACTACATTCTAGAAGCGTCTTTTTCCGATATTTATACGAGCCTAAAATTAATGATACTTTCGTTTAAAAAAAAAACCATAATCATAACTTAATTTGTATTTCAGTCTACTTTCGAGAATCTTCAAATTTATGGTCGTGTTTGTCTTAAGTTGAACAGAAATCTTCAAAAATTACAAAACTCATCAAGATTTATTATAAATCATTATCTTCTCATAAAATGGTAAGTACAAATAAATAAATGTAATTTCTAATTGTTTATTATTATTATTATTATTATTTTATAAATATCATGATTGTCCATAATTCATAATAAAAATTCTATGTGTTGCATGCATTGTAATTTAAGATTTATTTGAAATTTGTAATTATTTCATCGATTGACTATGTGTAAAGATTACATGTAAAATTATTAAAGTGTAGACGTTCTAAACGAATTGTTAATTAATTTCTAGCCATGTTGTAGCACACATCAAATTCATAAAATTTTTCAACTTTTAAACTTTACATAATATTTGTAATTATGATTTCTCAAATTTTCTATACAACGATTGTTATCAATGAATGTACTAATATATCAAAGTATTACGTTTGATGAAAAAGATTTTTAAATTAAACTTTTTCATGATTCTGTTTCTGTTTCTTATAAATACGTTCATCAACATAAATAATAGTAATAATAAAATAATAATGATAATACTAATGATGATGATGTTAGACTAATAGTACACACAATACCGCAAGGCTATTAGTGCAGTTATATTTGTTTAAAATAAATTTTTTTTAGCGCCTAATTTAGTCGAAGAATTTCAAATGATCCTATTGTATTTATAAATTGTTGAAATTAATCTTTATAAATACATTGTTTAATGTATCATATCCATTGTTTTATTTTGAGTTTGCATTTTTAATATTATTAGGCTTTTGGCAATCGTAAGCTCTTAAATTTAAACTAATAAATCAATTTTTTAAATAAAATATAAAATTAATTTTTATTCAACACTTTAGCCTAATATAATTTTAAACTTATATATTATTTATATATTGAGCTTATGTTACAGATTTGTAAAATTTTTAATTTCCCTCATACTTTAGACAATTTTTAATATGATAACCATAGCTTTTTATTTATTTATTTATTCGTGTAATTAATTGTACAGAATTATGTAAAATATGGTTTCTTTCTTCTTTTTTT
The DNA here is from genome assembly GCF_000503995.2 of Ceratosolen solmsi marchali. Classification (NCBI taxonomy): domain Eukaryota; kingdom Metazoa; phylum Arthropoda; class Insecta; order Hymenoptera; family Agaonidae; genus Ceratosolen; species Ceratosolen solmsi. Next base: position 14,697,886 of record NW_011948413.1, read on the forward strand.
TCTTCTTCGTTTTAAAGGGACAACGTAAAGGAAATACATTAAATATCGAATAAATCCAAAGTTAATAGAGAAAATAATATAAGGCATGTTTTCGATTAATTTAATAAATAAAAAATAATGACGTTTATATAATAATTCACGTGATTCGTTAATTACTTAACGATATTCATTAAATGTGAATATTTATAGTTTGATAATTAAAATGCAGTAAGCGCGTAAAAAGAATTCGCATAGCTTTAAATAAAAAATCCATTTTAACTGTTTAGCAATCGTCCGTTCCTCTATAATTAAATATGCTTGAAGGATAAGCAATGAATTACAAATAAATAAGTACAGTTTATTTAAAATTTGCTAAATTTAAGTAAAGCATGATGTCGTATACATTTACATTAATTAGATAAAAAATAAATGAATAACATTATCTGGAATCGTTGTACGTCCTCGATTAATTAGAAATACACATTACGATTATTGACTAATCATCGAAATTCGTAAAGAAGCGTCGTTTAAATGACGATCTGCTCTTTATATTACACATGTAAACTCCAAGTGCATCATAATCCATAAAAGCAATTGCAAAAATTGAATCCGCAAAAGCAATTGCACGTAGTAAAAGCTATTTAGCATTTTCTTTTTTATGAGCATTCCAGTATCGATGTAACTTGTATCTAGCTTATCCGAGCGAAAGGAAGAATGTCGCCTCCTCTCGCTTATGCTCACGCATACGTTAGAGCGTATTTATGAATGATCGAGCGTAATCGCGGCTACGAAGAATTTTATAAGCGCCAGCCAATGGGAGCCAACGCGAGTAGAGAAACTCACGGGGAATGTAAATTTTTCTCCATGCCGCGACGTTCATTCATAAACACCGTTGCAGCTTTTATACCTTTCTCTTTCCTTTCCGTCCCGTGCTCACTCTCTAGCTCACACACACACACGCACGCACACGCGCGCGCGC
>NW_011948413.1:14698880-14709648 GCF_000503995.2 Ceratosolen solmsi marchali
CTCTCTCTCTCTCTCTCTCTCTCTCTCTCCCTCCCTCTCGGCTGCACTTGCTCGCTCGGATGACTCTTCGGTTCGTGGTTTCTTATTTCCACGACACTCATTTATATTCGTTTTAACTGAGAGTTATTTGATCGGTAATTGCGGTATCCAACATGATTGACACGATGAAAATTCATGACTCATGCACTTGGACTTGGTTGACATTTTCCATCTAAACATATACAGCTCATTTGCAAAATTTGATTTTTTTTTCCTCGACTCACTGACGTTCCGTCTCCGACTGAATATTGATGTATCCGAGAGCCACTGATGTAGCGTTTGTGTATAAAGTAATGGCAAATCATGTGATTTTCCACCTACCATATTGATCAATATACTTTCCAGTATGATTTTAACTTCTAATTAATTTTCAATGTACAATGCGCGCGATAAAATTCAAGTTCAGCGGACTTTGACTTTTCGCTCGATGCAAATTTCGTTGAAATACGTCGAGGACTTACAACTGAGTACAACTGAAGCACACTTAATAGGTCAGTAATATGAAAAGATTATCTTGCGAAAATGTAATAATCCATTTTTGCGAGAATCTTGTCATGCGCGAATGCCTTTCTCTCGACCTATGGCCCACGAGCTCTCTGAAACACAATATCCGGAAAATAAAAATCCACGTCAAGGCCAGGCTCGGCCAATATTCCTAGTGCGAGCTCGAGCGCTTCGAGCGCCCTGACGAACGTCCGAGGGGACAATGGGAAAATCGCGAGACGGGAGTCCACGTAGGAGATAGGAGAACTGGTTCAGTAGACGGGAAGGCGTAGCAACCTCGTGCACGCGAGCCGCGCGTGCATTACGCATCCGGTTGGCTCTCCTCTTCATTCATCAGCGCGCATTTAGCGGCCTTTGAAGGTTGCATCGCGCAACAGCGGCTCATTGTTAGCGGGGTAGGGGGAGGTGACGGAGCGGGGGACGGAGCGGGAGCGAGTGAGTGGAGGTCTGCCGAGCCGACCGGTAAGGCAGTAAGTAATTGATAAGTATCGAGACTGGAGCCCATTGAAGAGGAGCCTCGCGTTGATTGAAGAAAAGAGAGACAGACATCTTGGCCGGTATTTGATAATGTATTTGATTTTCATCCGGAGAATTCCTACGGACGTCTCAAAATTCAAATTAACATGCTCGTAAGATTTTTACGAGGAGAAAGTGAATTTGCAAGTTAAGGAAAACTATTTTGTCTAATCTACTCTGTCTAATTATTATTATATGACACACGATTAGTCGATTCCTATCAGCACGGTAGTCTGAAAGATAATTTAAATGACTCAACAATAATAATAATAATAATAATAATAATAATAATAATAATAATAATAATAATAATAATAATAATAATAGTAATAATAATAATATTATTAATAATATCGTTTCTTTGTGTGTAGTGTATTCTCTTCGTATTTAGAGAGACAGACTGCATTTAAGAAAACTTGAGCTCGAGGAATTTTTTTGAATAAAAAGCAATTTCATAGTTTTTTTACAATATGTCGGTTTTAATATAAATAACGAGATATTTCGTTGATACAAGCATCAAAAGAGTAATGATTATTTTCAAATTAATGAAAAAACAAACGGCAACGAACGTTTAATTAATTAATTAATTAATATTTAAATATTGAATTGTATGTCTAGAACAGGATTTGAGCCGTCAAACGCGTAAACGAAAATGCCCGACATAAACAACTCCTCGATAAGTCGATAAAAGCTCAAATTTACGCATCTACTTTTCATGCATCTTCGCCGTAAATTATTATTAATATAGAAACGTACAAAAGTTAGGACTTATGAATGTACTCTCTGTGCTCTCCGTTAGATTGCATCTAAAAACCGATACTCGATCATTAAAATCTTATAAAGAGGCTCTTCATTTGCGCCTTGGTGCCACTTGTTCGAGGCGCGAGCACTTCCGCGAAATCTCAAATTGCCATCATCGTAGATAACATTTTTTTTTTTTTAATTCCATAAATTCTATTTCTCATAACGGTTGCAAAATCTGCCATTTATTCTGCTTTATTTATTCACTTATATTTGCAACACTCTATGTAAAGTTCACGTACGTAGGCCTTTATTAAGTAATTTGCTACGAAATTCGTGCGAAATTCATAAAACTGTTATCGATTATATAAGTTATAAGCGAATTTTTTTGTTATAAATAAGAGAGGAATAAAGGCTCTCGTAAATTTCGATTAATATTGACTAAAGTATTTTCTGCATCGCGAATTTAATTTGACAAAAAATCATTGAAAATATTGTACAATGTGTATATAATATTTTTGAAGTAGCCTTGACTTTATGTAATTGATAAGAAATGAAATTAAACTTAATATTATTTATTAATTTTTATGCCTATCGAAAATGGTTCGAAACTTAAAAATTCAACACATTTCTATATTCTCCCAATGTAAGCTGCTCTTACGAAGGATCTTCCTGCGATTTCATAAACTTCATAAAACGCGCATTACATAAATAAAGCAGAATTAATTATGCAATTAACTTTAAATTAGTTTTAAAAATTTTAATTACTTTTATTGTATTATGACGTTATAATAAAGAGAAGTGCCATAAAATTATTGCACTACAATTTACTTGAGCGTTTAAACAATAGGCAATCGATGCCCAAATTGATTTTATAAATAACCGCTTACTTAATGATTGGTAATGAAAAATTTATAGAATTAAATTATTTATACAAATTATGATGTTAATACGAACAAATTGCGTATTAAAATAGATAAAAGATTGAAATCAAGTCGGACACCATATGCTTACTAATACCGATCTTCAAAATATTTATTCATAAAATGTGCTTGCCAATTTCTTCATACTTAAAAATCGTTTTATTCTGTATTATACAATCGATCTCTATAATTAATCATACCGAGGTATCATAAATTCCTTTAGCAATTGCCGTATGTTGAGTATAATTGTCATTATTAAAAAACTTTCAAAAATAATTATTTAACACTCTCAATTGTATTTAAAACATATAAATATTGTAATAGATGAATATTTCGATAATATTGTAAAATTATTTATTTTACCATTTTAACGTCTATAACTGCCACACATTATGTAAACCATCCAATAAAACAAATCGATATTACATAACATTGAAATATATACGTCATGTAATTCGACAATGAATAAGTGTCTCATATTCTCGGCATTTTATTTAATAAGTAATTATTATTTGTGCGTAACAATAGAGTGGATAACAGTGTTTTTTTATAACAATAGTCGAAAGACTAATATTGTGTTCACCATCCTCCCTATGCAATACCTAGAATTTGAATTCCACAAACCATGCACGATGAGTGCACGTTGCTCATGGTATTATCAAGTACGCGAACATTGTTTTTACGGAGATTTATACAACGGATATGATGGGCTACAATTTATGCTTAAAACAATATTTAAATGAACGCATCGTTTTCCTCTAAATTATCTACTTTTTATTGAAAACACCTACACACTGACGTTCTCAAAATAAAAATGCAACACTTTTTTAACGATACGACATTATACGTGTATGATAAATTATTGTTGCAAAAAAAATTAATAAGACAAAATAATAGGTTAATTATGAAATTTTTGCATTCAATGAAGATTTACAGATTGAATGAAAAAAATAATTGCTAAACATTAGAAAGGTAAAATGTTTTTGTTAAAACAATGCTTATAGATAATATATTCTAATTGAGCTATCTCAATGGTATCAATAGAAAATGATGGAAAAGCGATGAGAAATAATTTCAAATAGAAATGAATGGACGATAAATTTCAGCTAACTTGGATTATAAATTCTTTGTATAAATAGAGCTTGAATAAACACATTGAGATATTATTTATGTTTTCTGCCATAACGAAAGCACAATTCAATTTCTCATAATTCAGATATAATTTTTAACGGATAATAATGATAAATAAGAAATTAAATTGCTATTGTTGAGAAAATTGCCGTTCGTTTATTAACCCGTCTACCCATAGATTATCGATAAATTAATGTATAATCGATCAAAGAGATTTTCTTCGATAAAAATCTTTCGATTTACTTAATGCTGCGACACGCGGAAAATAATGTAAATTTTAATAGATTTAATAGTAAATTCAAAGAAGAAAAAAACCAGCCATAACTCTAGTTGTTGTGTAAAATAATATTCGCTAAATTCACGTTATGGCAATCATTGTGTTGGCGATTTATAATATTATTTTCTCTTATGCTAAACTTTTAATCGGAGCATTGTACACAATCATACGCATATAACGAGTTTAAAAAAAGAAGAAAAAAATCCCTGATTTACTAGCGTGGATTTATCTCTTCAAGAGAATAAATCTTTTAAATAATATTATTTCAATACAATTATTATTATTAACCTTATCATATTAATAATATTTATACATTTATATATATATATATATGTGTGTGTGTGTGTGTATATATATTTAAACGCACGCACACGCTTATATTTCAATGTCCCCGTGTGTTTTGCGAAAATCGATTTTATGAGCTTTTTATAAAAATATTCCATATGAAATATCAATGATATGTGAAAATCGCATAACTTACAAAGAGAAATGAAAGGCTCGGAGCATTTAAAATTAAAATTGTCTCCGTATTTTATCTTTTTTCTTTTGTTTTTTGTTTTCGCGAGGCCAATAACTACCGAAGGCTTTCAGCGCTCAAATAAATCATTGAGCGAGGATACGGATGATTTTTCTCCGAATCCAAGTCCCACTGTCAATAATAAAGGATGATCATAGACCGAGATTTGCCAATAAAGTGCCGTCATCGGGAGCGGAGAAAATGAAATTTCTCAATAAAACCTCACGGCCAAAGAAAAAGAAATAAAATTGCCGAGAACCGAGCACCGCGATCGAGCACCTCTCCGGAGGGTCCTAAGGGGGTCGAGGTACTCGGGCGTCGATTAATACTTATCGGGCAAGGGAGCAAGGGGGAGGAGGACAGAGAGGCAGAGCTGGTCGTATAATGTTTTCGAGTTGCAACGGCGGCGAATCGTTGGGAGATGTCAGTGACCCAGAACTTCTCGCCGAGCCCAGAGCGGCGACTTTCGCTGTAGCAACGGCAACGAGTGGAGCGGCGGTAGTTTACCGGGGCCCGCACCAGCGCTACCCGCAGCTTTTGCTCTTCCTGCTGCTGGCTCGGCCAATCGCCTATCGCAGTCTTCACACGGATATCGGATAATCGATCATAAGTGGCGTAAGAAAGCTCCCTGGCCCCATCCCGGATCGAAGCGACGGTCACGTGGACTTTGACATTTTGGGGAAGGACAATGTAAGGAAAATGTACGCCAATTATCGTGCCAACTAGACTACTACTAAGGAGTTAAAATGTCAGTGGACGTGCGATTGACACTATCATCGGTATTATTTCAAGTGCTGAGTCACCTCAAGGAATTTAGAAAGTATCGAGAATATATTTGAAGGAGATTTTGAAAGAGTCTATTATAATGTACATTGATCCATAGCGCGTATCTCTGTTTAAAAGGCCATTTTATCGATCTGGATCCGATATGCGGAGACGTATGACTTTAAGCAGGTAAATCTTCGCAACGTATGCATCGGTTATAATTTCGTGCGGATAATGCTTTATTATTTATTAGATTAAGTCAGGGCTCGCGTTATATTTGTAATAGAGTGAAAAAAAAAATATATATATATATATATATATGAACAATCGGGGCACCTGAAATTGGCCGCATTTACTGTCTTACGGCGAATAATTATGAAGAAAAAAAGAAGAGAGAAGGAGCTATAGGGATACCGTGGCTTTTATTTGCATTAAAAAACGGATGTTTTATTGGAAATTAGTTAGAAAGAAATTTTGAAGCAAATATGATAATTATAACGATCTTCGATTAAATCACTCTTACAGTCGATTAAAAGAATTAACGACAATATTTTCATTTAACGTCCAATTCAAAATGCAATTCAATTCATCATTTAAAAATAATTTAAAAATAATTACTTTGCATTGGATATCCATTTGAACATCCTCGGGATTTCATGATGGGATTACAGTTCTTTAAACTGAACGACCATGAAACTATCTTGTAACGTAAAATTTCAAGACACATTGTTCTTGAATAGCAAATTTATTAAACACTTATCATCTCTCGTACCTATGCAAAAAAAAAAATAATAATAATAATAATAAAATTAAATTATTATGGTACTTTGCCATATTCTGTCTTTTTGACGATCATAATTAATATAAAATTTCTAGACCAAGAATTTTAATGCAATATCAAGTGCTTCTCCAACACTTTTGAATTAATAAACGAATATAAATAATCATTGAATCTATCATTGAGTATATACGTTACCGCGAAAACAAAAACATAAGTCGCTCGAGAAAATGGCTCCACGTACCGTCGACCATTTAAGATATCAAAACATTTCAGCCTCTTGAAAATCATTTTAAGCTTATACTTTTAAACAAATGCCGCTCGTACGATTTCTGCCCCCCCCCCTTTCTCTCTCACTCACTCTCTCTCACTCTCTCTCACTCTCTCTCTCTCTCTCTCTCTCTCTCTCTTCGCCGACGGCCAAAACATTTTACACGATGATTCCAGCGTCTCGTGATGCGACCATGCGAACCTTTCCGCCTCTCGCTCCCTCCTCTCCTCACCCTCACCCTCACCGACGTCCTCACGCCACACAGCCGATCGTTTTCTCTTTCGTGGCTCATTTTCCACCTACGACAAGACCGTTTGTACGTAAGTTTGAAGTTTGTTACGAGGCCACACAGGGAGAAATAAACACGACATTCTTATAGAGCAATAGGGGAGAGAGAAGAGGGAAAAGACGATTGAAGAAGACAAAAGGAACCTCGTAAAGTTAAGTATTGAGAATTGGTACGAACAATGAATCGTCGACTTAGTGTTGCATCCTAAACACACGGATTACGGTATTTTCGTCGGTGTCGTCGGAATCGAAAATTACGTTACTCTGATTTTCCGAATATAATGGCACCGCATTAAGACTTTTAGTGAATTTTAGTGCTCCTTTGGACGAATTAGTGGGGCAAATATTCGATGTCGATGTATGCTGAGTGAAAAGAAACTTTGCTTGAAGTAAAACAGAATTTGACAATTAAATTTTTTCTAACATTGTCGCGATAAATTAATGCCATTAGCTATTTGAAATGTAGAGATTATGAATTGCTGAGGCAGCCCAAGGACTCGCCGAAATCTGCGCGACAATCTCACTGTGTAAATAATTCCAAATCTTGGAGCATCTTCTATCTCATTATACCTCTTCTACCTCATTTATGAAAAAAAAATACGGACAATCCATTCCATAATTCTCTTGGGCATCTCGGCCTATACTAAGTTATTATGGCATCTCGTACGAATACAACGATCCCGAACGAAACTCTGTATACCCCATTATTCTCCCACCACGAACTCTCTTCTTATACCAAGCAATTAACTCGGTATATACCATACTATCGCACACACACACGCACACACGCACACCCACACACACACGCACGCACACACACACACGCGCACACACCCGCACACACACACTATTGTCGCACGGGATGCATCATTTGCAATTTGAAATATTATCTAGTTAACTAAAAAGAGAAATTTATTTTATTTACATGGAATACAAATACAAAAGGGATTGCTTTATTAGTTTTGCTCATAGCTTGGAAAATATCGTTTCAAGAAAAGCTGCTTCTCATTAAAAAAATATCCGTCTTGCGTATCCACTTAAATTTACCACAATGTTAAGTGAATAGAAGATACGGACGGCAACCTATCTACCGATCGGACGAATAAGGATGCTGAATGAGAATGGTAAAATAATGTTCAGACCATACGTTCCTCTAGCTTAGCCGCACTTCCCTTCCGCTCGATTAATGACTTGGCATATTGGAATTGTTCGATTGAAATTGCACGTAAGTGCACGAAGCGCGCACAGTCGACAAAGGAAGAAAAACAATGTATCGCTCACTCTCCGCTCAAATTGCTCGGCTTATTATTACACGAGAAACCGTTTGAGAAAGTGTAAGGGGCGCTGTCTCGCTACATACGGCACACGCCACGTCACATAAAGAAAACGAAATGTGCGTTAAAGAAAGAGATCCGCGAAAGGAGAGGGCAATTTTCATTTGGATTTTCAGGACAGTGGGAAGCAGCTCGCCAACTCGAGAGATTAAACCCAAAGAGACTTTGCATGGCAAACTCGTTTTCCATTCTCCTTCTTCTTTTCCTTTCTTCGTGCGGGTCTCGACCAGGTGCCCATAACCAAAGCGCGCGCGGGTGGAAACGCTGGAAACTGCGCGGGGAAGTCGCGATCACAGCCCGTCGTGACGTGGCTGGGGCTTATGGAGCGGGTGGCGGTGGGGCTGAGAGGGATAGAGATAGTCGGCATAGTCGCGACCGCACAGCGTGAGAAAGAAAAGCCAAGGTTCTATTTCTGTACCTAGCGTCGACGGTTCATCGGCTCCGCTCTCAATGGATCCCACTCCTCCCTCCCACGCCGCCAGCCACCCAGCACAATCACCACTACAGCTACCGTCCCTACCACCTCTCGTACCCGAGATCCTCGCGCGAGATACCGCGAACTCGACGAGGATGAATGAATGGAGCCCTCGATACAGCTTCCGACTATTTGAGCCTTGATCTTAGATTTTTGGTGACTCCAGCCGCGACTCGGCGACTTGCCACGTCGATGAAAATTACACTTACACGTCCTTACAATACAACTACCATATCAACTACAACGTAAACACTAAAATAAAAGTCTCGGCGGTGAGATGAAGCCATACGAAACCATAAGCATTTGATTGTCGCGCGTGAAACGAGCTGAATGCCCATTCTCAAGACTTGGCGTTTCGTTCGATAAAGTAGTAAAACACTAAACATAACATACGTTTGCCCTTCTTGTGCAATGTTCCTATCATTATTATCACTATCGATCATTATAATTAACATTATCATTATATATAACTATCATTATCATTACTATCGTTATGATATAGCACAACTATCTAAATATTGTCATTGGCGGAGTCGAAGGCATTAGTCGATAAAAAAAAAAAAAAAAAAAAAAAAAAAAAAAAAAATCAATTAAATTTGATAAAGTCGCTTTAAGATCATAAAAACGTTGGGATTTGTGCTATTTTAAGATTAGAATTTAACGTAAACGAGCATATTTTAATAGCGAGTTTTACCTGAAATTTATATGTAAGAACGAGATTTCCTAATTGCGGGTAAAATTTTCCATGTTGTGAAAAAGTTACGTGGCACTCGATGTTTGATATTTCCCTTCACATTTTCCATCGTTCTCTACAAATTACAATACTCTAAAGTTTGAACAATAAATAACAAAGGCGAACGAGCGTTAAAGCAATCGTTAAATAAAAAGTAATTTTAAGAATTTCTCTTCGTACATCGCGTACGATAAGATTCCGTAACAATAATTGAATCGATAATTTAACGATTCATCAACTACGCGATAATTCTTTTAGCTTAAAAGTTTGCGCAACTAACACGTCGTTTTAATGAAATTTTAAATTTATTGAAAATATATCGTTTGGGCCTTCCTTTTCTCGGGGGCATATTTACGTCCCATCAATCGTCTCAATGTCGCTCAAACCATTAATTTATAAATAGTGCAATAGTTGCGTACAGACGTCTACGCGTTCGAATGATCACTCTCTCGTAAACTTAAGGCATAGTATTTTTATATTATTTATATGGCATAAATATTTTACATTCGGCAACAAATTTTAATCCTAAGAGTATTTAAAACTCTATAGACGCGAGCGATTTAAAATTATTCTCCACTCAAGCCTTACAAGTTATTTCAAATTCCTTGGATAAGGAAAAATAAGCGAAATTCACGTTACTCCATAATCGTTTAGCCATCTTTTAAATCAATTTAGTCCACATTCGTGTTTTCCCCCCAAATCGGATTTCCCTAAAGTCCAGTTTAATTTTAGATTCGATTACGTCAAACTTTCAACAACTTTACAACGTCATCTCCATTAACATTATAAGTATGTCGTATGACTAATGGGCAACGATGGCACTCTAACAAATAATTGCATAAAAAAAATTTTTAAAAAACAAAAACAAAAAGAAATAATGACGAAAGGGATGAAGGAAGATTAGCTCCTCGCGTAAACAACAAATTGATTACGCAAATAACAGAGCGTTCCAAATGCACAAAGTACATGGACAGAGACAAAGACAAAGACAATGACAATTGCAGCACAAAAGCAAAACTCCTTGATTTTCAAAAATGCCTGAATTTCATCATTCGCGAGAGAAGATTCTCAATGCATTCTGAAACTCGCCTGCCACCTCGCGCAATTTTGAATCTCGCAAAATATCGCGCGAAATATTTGCTGAACAAGAATGTCCCATTCAAATACCCGCATTATTATTATTTCCGAGACAAGTTAAAAAGTAGTCGCCGCTCGCCTTGCCCGCGTTCACAAACACATCCTTTCGGCTTTTTTTCTTTTTGTTTTCTTCACCTCCAATCTCACCAAAGAATGCATATTCTTCAAACGCGAATTTTTATATAAAATACTTTTCTCCCGTACCGATTAATTTTTGTCGATTAGGCAATAATAAATTGTCGATCGTTACGCGAGACCTTACGATAATAACCCAGCGCTAATAATCCTGTCGCTTCGTAACAAATAGCCATTCTGTTAATCAAATCACGTTTCCTTCCA
>NW_011948413.1:14709658-14711263 GCF_000503995.2 Ceratosolen solmsi marchali
CCCTTTCCCCATTAATCGGTCCAACTCCATAATCACCATCCGCTTTTTATTTGCCTACGAATGCTTGGCAGCGACTTACCTCGTGAGTAAATCGAGGCCCGAGAGCCAACCTTTCCCCCGCTTCCAATACTATTTCGTTTTCCCGCTTAATCCTACTCCGCCACTACCACCCACCGCCAACCCCACCGCGCCTATCCCGATGCTCCATTTGTGTCCAGTTGCCCATCCCCTCGTTCTGCTGTCGAGCATCTTTCACCACGTCGACTCTTCCTCTTCGACCCGCGAACGCAAAGTAAAGGACGATGCGAGGACCAACGTGGAAGAATAATATTTCGCCGTCTTTCTCCCGGCACTTTCTCCCCGGCAAAAGTCCGCGCGACTCGCCTCACGGACTCCCTCTTCTTTTCGCCGCCTCTCTTTCTTTGCGTCGCATCCGTCGTGCGCTCGCGAGCAGCATAGGAGTGAAGCGCACATTTTTCGTGCTTGGGAATTCGCGAAAGCCAAGGGACGGACGATAATTCCGGGCGATGACTCGATTCCCCGGGTTATCGAGATACCCTGCTGCAGTCGACAATATCCCGCCTCGCAGTAGCCCGCCATCGACAAGATAAAGGATACCGGCAAGTGGGCCATCATAATCCTATCTCATTTCCACGCGCTCGTGTTATCACGACGAAGATCGACCGGCGATTAATGGAATTTTAAAGAGAAATTCCGACGACTCGAAGCGATAAATAACGGATATTGTACCGAGGACGAGTTTATTTATACGATCAGCGATTCTCTCTTTCTCCTTGTCCGTGAGTTTATCTCTCGAGGTCGAGAGTCGGTGTCCGTCTCGTCCTACCTGACGCTGACGCCCCACAAAAATCAAAGCCGATGGTAGCGCGACCCTCGAAAGAGCTATAAGAGTCAATACGAAGCCCCGTGTCTTCGTCTCGTTTCGCACGTTACAAGATATATATATATATATATATATATAGAGAGTGAGAGAAAGAGAGTGAGAGTGAGAGAAAGAGAGTGAGAGAGAGAAAAGAGAGGAAAGAAAATAGAAAAATAGAAAAAATTACAAATGCAAAAGGGGACAGGAGATGTTGGGAGGGAGATCGAGAGGGAGAAGAGGCCACCGTTGTAGCCGCGATCCACGAACATACCCGAGGAGTTCATGGGAAAATCGAGAGCGTGCGCGAACCTACCGCGCTCTCGGTCAAAGAGAGAGCTAGAATAGCGAGATGTTGAATTGGCGGCGTGGCGGAGTGGGGCATGGAGAGGGGTAAGGAAAAAGAAAAGCAGCAATACCAGGGCCACTGGTGGGGCGTAAATGTGAATGATCCATACTCCATAGAGAGTCGAGGAGGTAGACTGCCGCGTGTGTGCGCTCTGATAAAAGCTGTGGGATAAAAAGGGAACCCCACCATATTCCTCGCTCGCACTCTCTCTCTCTCTCTCTCTCGAGGCCGCTATCCTTCTTCTTCTTCTTCTTCTTACGTCTGGGCTGCAGTGGCTGGACAGAGAGGGAGAGTAAACGCCCGTGCATTGGATCCGGGAGGGTGGAATCATTGGGTCGGCGGGAGGCAAGTGTGTTGGCACGGTATGCCGGCCGAG
>NW_011948413.1:14711700-14742191 GCF_000503995.2 Ceratosolen solmsi marchali
CGGGGGGGGGGGGGGGGGGGGGGGGGGGGGGGGGGGGGTAGTAGTTGGTCAGGTCGGTGAGGAGGGGAAGGAACGGTCGCTGGTAGGGGCTGCGGAAAGAGCGAGAGCCGCTGCTGAGGCGCTGTTCGCTGCTGTTTGCGCTCGGCATGGCCGCGGGAAAGTAGAGTGACTGCTGCTCTTCGCGGATCTCTCTCTCTCTCCGTCTCTCCTCGGCGGCGGTGCACGTCGGCCCGCCCGAGATGCTGGCATCCACAAGGGGAGCAGCCCGACCTCCTAATCGGTACGTACAGCCCCAGCCCTCTTTTACTCTGCCTCGGCAACTGGGAGCCACGAGCACGCGCCACCCCCGACGACGACTCTACCGCCCCCCGTCTCTGGCCGTCGCGAAACCCATGAGAGACTAGACAAGGTAGACTTGTGCCCTCAATCAACAGCGGTGGTCCAGCCGGTGGACTTTGCGCGACACTGATTTCTCTTTGTTTTTCTTTTGTTGTTTCCCCCCTTTTTTTTTTATTGTCCTACGCGCTCGTGCGGGGATATCGATAAAAGGGCTGCGGTGCTTACATCGAGCGCCCCTGGCCAGCCAAGAGAACCAAACCGCCGCGAAGGCCAGGTGGAGGTAGAAAGAGGGAATCGATGGGGAGATCGCGAGAAGAGCTTGTCGGCATTAGGATTGGCATCGCATGAGGCAGTGGCCAGCGGAGTCTACCTCTCGTCACCGACAAGTCCCCAATTATTCGCCAATTATTCGCCAATTCGATGATCGATCGCTGCCGAGTCTCCGACCAGCGCAGCTGACGGACGCAGCGCCGAATAAAATTAAGCTAATTAACGGGCGCTTTTATTCCTAAAATGACAGCTTATTTCGTCGTAGAGTCAAGGACAGGGCGGCCGCTGGTGCCCGGCTCCAATCGCCGAACTCAAAATAAGATCCTTTTTTTAGGTTAGTTTTTGTTTTTATTCGCAATTTAGAGTAAAAGAAGAGCAACGGCTATCATCGAGCCTCCCTTGAAGAAAATCAAGAAGGTGAGAGAGAGAGAGAGAGAGAGAGAGAGAGAGAGAGAGAGAGAGAAAAGGCTCTTCGAACAATGTCCAGAGACAACAATTTGATTAAGAGGACGATACGGAGTAGGTGAGCGAGGAGGGAAGAGAATGCGCGAGGCTCGTCCGGTGGCATTCGGACGGTCCACCTCCTATATACAGATACTCGAAGCTGAAGCCGAGAGTGTTGAAGCACGTACCAGGGAGAGGAGGCACTAGGTCGCGCGGTTCCCATAGCCGTGGCACGGCACGTCAGACCAATCGACAAAAGGAACCAAGAAGGAACGTCGAGAGCGTGCGAGGAAGCAAACCAGAAAGAGGCAACGACGACGGTGGACTACAAGCAGGAGCAGAAAGAGTTGGTGGAGGAAGTGGTGGAGTTGGAGGAGGAGGAGGAGGAGGAGGAGGAGGAGGAGGAGGAGGAGAAGGAGGAGGAAGAGGAAGAGGATGGCCGGTGAGCGAACGGCGAGCACGAACAATGAGAGCCATGGAGCGAGCGAGAGGAAGGTGGAGGGGGCCGTCGGTGCCTGCGTCGCGCGGAGGGAACCGCATTCCAGAGTGGGCGGCATTCTGGAATGCGATCCGGCGGCGGTGGCGGCGGCCCCCGGTAACAACAAGAATTCGTCGAGCGTTGAGCAGCAGCAGCAGCAACAGCAACAGCAACAGCAACAGCTACAGCTACAGCAGTCGCTGACTGCTTCAGAAGCAGTGACCGACGGTTTCTGCCGCTATGCTACCGAGGCGACCAGCAGCGGCATGTCTTTCGTCGAGGTCTGCCAGGTAGGATGTTCTGTTTGGGGATGTACGGAGGAGCCAAGGCTGGAGTGTGGCAACTGCTCGAGGCTGGTTTTAGGATTGTCGGTTATGTTTGGTAATATGAGGAGAGAGAGAGAGAGAGAGAGAGAGAGAGAGAGAGAGAGAGAGAGTGAATGAGACGTGAGAGTATCGAGTTGAGGATCGTTCGACGTGATATTAAGTTTGAATTGTTGTGCGGATGGACGGGGGTGGTGATGCGCGAATTTGGGCTTCTGGGGAGAGTTCGAGAGTGGGGAATGGCTGCTGGGTGGGTGAGTGGTACCGAGTCAATTCAACACGGCGAATGACGTAAAACTGAGGTCGAAAGAATGAGAGGCTATTGACGAAAAATATTTCGTGAATTTGGTAATGAAAGTTTAATGTAGCTTGGGATAACGGTTGGTGTTTGTTTTCTGCTTTTGTTTGCATCCCTCTCGGTTTTCGGGGATAAATGTTTGTCCGCTGTGGTTGCAAAAGGCCTTAGAAATTTGAAAGAGCGGATGCTTAAAGAGAATTGGAATCTTGCATATTTTCAGGCTTGAAGTACGTTTTCAGCTGATTATTGATGAAGCACCATTTTGAAGTCGTGACGTACACTGTTTAATGTTTGGCCTTGATTATTTGATAATCGGTGTGGATGGATTATCGATACTGCCAAATATTATTGTATTAGATAAAATTCTCTTCTTGAATTATCGCCACACTTTTGTGCATTCAAAAATTGTTACGATCCCAATGAATATTAGTTTGTTGAGTGATAGTAAAGTTCGACGGAGTAGGTAGGCTTTTAGGACCTTAGGCTGGGCAGAGTCTATCAAGTCCAGCGTACCCAAGTTCTTAATGCGTATCTCAATTATTTATTTATCCCTTGGCTCCATGGCCTAGATGAATTATAATTTTGCATTTACATTGTTTTTTTTTTTTTTTTTTTTTTTTTTTTTTTTTTATTTATGACTGGGTAGGAGGGTGGGGGACTGGATAACGAGCTTTTGTTCTGAGCTCTGAAACATGATTATTGTGATAAATTGAACAACCCTTGTTACGTATTATTCTCGATATGAGGCAATGTAGTGGGAGGCACTTTGTAACGAAATAATTTCCTTTTGCAGATTCGATTACAACAGCTGTTCCCACAATTAATACCACCCCAGACTAGTATTCTCTATAAGGATTCTATAGAACACACGGCGGAATGTCTGGCTAATGATGTGATCAGATATCTTCTTAAAGAAGACATTTATCTAATATCTAGAGATCCCATTTCTCGCAGTATGCGTCACAATGTCTATCAAATGCTCAACAAGCACAGCATACTCTTCACGAGTATGGTGAACAGATTAAATGTTGTACCAGATACGGCGTACGAAGCCTTTACCGGTGTAGCGGACGAATTATTCCTTCAAGGCAAAACATGGGCCAGAATAGTTTGTTTGTACGCATTCATGGGAAGGCTGGCGCTGTGGGCAAGAGATAGACGAATGCACAGTCTCAAGCAGAAGCTTCCACTGTACGTTTCCAGATACATTGGCGAAGAAATAGCACAGTTTATAAAAATTTATGGCGGATGGGTATGTATCGTGCATGCGATAAATCACTCATAAAGTAATGCATTAAATTGAAAGTCAATTGGAATTTCAAATAATAACATTAATTTTTTAATGCTTTCCTTTTTCTTCCATCTCTTTGCTTCTCCGCTCTCCTTCATGAATAACTGTTTCTTTGGAACTAAGGGTCATTTACATTGTGCTTAAGGATTACTCGTAATGAACCGGGAGATTATAACGTTATGTGATTCTAGCGATAAGTAGAATTTCGTTAAAACTTTTTATTGTTAATATCTTGGATTGTTGAGTTTAGCATAAAATTAGCAAAGTGCGCGTCGCCATTGGTTAAAATGAAACGAGAAAAAAAGACAATAAAAAAGTTAAAAAATTAAGGATGTAGAAAGAGGATCGGACCAATCGTTCTCTACCTGATCCTTCCAGCACAAAAGTGGATTATTCGTGAAGTAAATGATTTGGTCAAATAGTTAATATACTTTATGGTTACCATAATGTCTGACCATTGTGCACAAAATATATTTACTCAATCAGACAATAATTACTTGGACAAACTGCTGCTTCCACCTTTGTTAATGGAATTGGATTATATTTTTGCTTAAAATTATTAAAGCTTTGGAAAACTTACGTGATTGTAGCTTCTTTAATATAAGAAATGGAGAAACAATTGATGCAAATAGCTTATCAATATTTAATATTTAGACAAAAAATCAAAATCTTAACATAACAGATTGATTTTTATTCATTTTATTTTATCATTTAAGGACATGAAATTCAAATAGTCGTATTTTCTATTTAAAAATATACGTCTTTTAGGAACAGCTATGTATAGAATATCCTGTGGCAGAAGAAGTCAGTGGAGCAGTTTGGCGAAGTTTACTGATGACTGGTGCCACGCTTGGCCTGGTAGCCACAATTCTGTCGGTGACTTCTTGATTCGCAATGCCGAACTACTTTGACGACACGCCCGATTAATGTTTCAGTCGCGTACTTATACATCCTGTGATCCTACGATAAAAGAAATTATGCACGCTTTTTAGCATCGAGAAGACGATCCAGTATTTATAAGACTTGTACTCGCTCAAACTAGAAATGGAAAATATGTAAATGTCCATTGTAAAAGATAATTTTCGTCCAATTTTTAAAATTCTTCTTTTACATAATCGACAGAAATATATAAGTACCTCGTGTACAAGAGAGAAAGAACAAAAATGACAATGCAAGTTCCCTATTTGATATCGTATTTCATACCACTGTATAATCAATCGTCTAGTTCAATTCCTAAGATATCTTGTTTAAACAACATATTTCGAAGACGTTCCAAGTAAATTTTGAAAGAAAATACTCGAAATCAATGTTTAGACGTTTGTACTCCAAAAACTTTTAAATTACGATAAATTTAGGTAGGCGCAAACTATTTTGTATTTATTTATAATTTATTCTAGGTAGAAAATAAATAACAAATTAAGCTCCATTACGAGCAGCAGTTGCAAAAGCAATTCATTCATCAATTCATCGACTATGAAATAATATAGTCTACAACTTTTTACTACAATACAGTTACTATTAATAGTTCAATGACGCAAAAAAAAAAAAAATAATAAAAAAAAAAAAATAAAAAAAAATTTTTTTTTTTCTTTTGGTATATATCTTTTTTTAGTCCTTTATAAAAGTTTTGTACGAATTTCTGGTGATAATAAATATTCTTTAAATAATTATCATTCCTCTTATTCTCATCGCTCCTTCATATTCTATGGTTACAAAATCATTTAAATTAAAAAAATAACAAGATATTAAATATTCCTTTTTTTTTTTACTTTTTTTTTTATAAATCTATTAAAACTAAATTTTTTTTCTTTTCTTTTAATACACTAAAGCAAGGATTATTATTTAGGTTTTGAAAGTTTCATCAACAATTTTGAATTTCTTGGCGCGCAGCGTTACAGCAAATATGTAATATCAATGTACACAATTCTCATATTATACGTACATGATTAATTTCGAACTAAATTTTTTTCATTTTACACGCTATAATACAGAGTCAGTGGCTATTTTACAAAACGTTTTACACAAGTAAAACTCGTTTAATGTTATTTCTCTTCAAAGGAAACTTTATGATTTTACATTTAGCTACTATTGCTTCATCATAAATATAGAGAATAAAAACTTATCAAGTGAAGTAATTTCAAAGTGTAAGGGTCGATTAGTTCATTTTATCATAAATTACAATGAATTAGAGGATGAGCCGTTTAAAAAAAAATAACACGATTATTCTTTAAATGAACTATACTCTACACTGTATAATAAAAAAAATAAATAAATAATAAAAAAAAAAACATTAGTATCGGAAACATTTAATTCCAATATATTATTGTTAACCTCTCTATATAGTCGTACATACTTATACTGATTAATATTAAAATATACATAATAATGTCAACATATTAATGCATATGACTGACTATACATGCAAAAATGTTTCAATAATCATGTGAAATTTTTTACAAACTTTGCAATCAGCATACGTGCCTAAGTAAATATACAATAAAAATATATTTTACTTAATTGATAAGTTTTTCATTGTCCAAACTTTTCATAACATGGTCCACGTTGGAATCAATGGCTAATTATTTTTTTTTTTTTTTTTTTTTTGTTTTTTTGTTGTCTGATTCGAGTAATTACAATTCATAAGATTCCTACTAGACTGTATTTCATTAGCTTCTCTGAACGCTTTTACAATTACTTTTCAATTAATTGAATAAAAATATACACGGAAATATTACATGTCTTTTTTTATTTTCTAAAGTGAACGTTGGTTTTTCTTATAATTACTTATACACAGCATAGAATTTTCATTGGACGTATCACGATGTTAAAATTAAAAACAAAAACAAAAAAAAAAAAACAAACAAAAAACAAAACAAAAAAAAAGAAAGAAAAAGAAATCAATGTTTAGTACTATTTTCATTAAAAATTCAACCAATGAAAACAAAAATAAAATTGTAAAGAAAAACAAAAAAAATCTATTTTACATAAAAAAAAAGAATAAAAATTATTTTGACGTTTATGTTGAAGCAGCATTACAAAAATAACTTGACGTTATTTTTTTTTTATTTTTATTTTTTTTTTTTTTTTTTTATTACTATATGTAAAATAAAAACATTGAGACAGTTTTTATACGTGAATGTGGCTTTAACACGTATCGATATAAAATTTGATCTGTGGCTTCAGATATTTTCTCGTACCGCAATAATAATTAAGATACAAGGCAAAAACAAAAAATTTCTTCCTTTTATTTCCTCGTTCAACTATCGAATATAAAGCAACAATTTATAATTAGCTCTAATCAAACCCTTAGACTGTATAAAGACAATCGGAAATTTCGGAGCTTCTATAACGATTACTTTGATATCTTGATTTTCCTCTAATAACGACATAATAATAAGAATCAACAATTTTCAATCCAATTACGTTTGACAAGATGCTATAATTTTATTCTATTCTTCTCATCCTTTTCTAATTTATCGACATATCTTTATATGCATATATGAACGTGTATGTTGCAAATACATATCTATATTTTACTGTACATGGGAACTTGAACGTAGTTCCTAATTGGATCGACAATAAATTCGTCGATCATTCGCATATATGAGTTTATTAATAATGTATTATTATTTTTTTTATCTTCTTCTTCCACTAGCTGCTCGCGTATTACATAATTGTCCACAGCATACATATTTACAAACAGTTTTAAAACATGTAGAAAGTAGAATTTTTTAATTAATTTTAACATCTTGTAATTTTTATTAATTCAATATATTAAAATTATGCGCAAGCATAAAAACAGACATGGGAAGCTTCTGTTGCAAAGAAATATACCATTCGAGTATATATGCTGAATATTATTTACATTAAAATTTTATGAAAGTGACTACTAACACGATTGATTTAATAAGATACTCTATTCTTAATTTTAGTGAAGTAAAAGTACTATTTTTTATGTTTTTTCATCCTCTGTGTGCGTGAAATGGTGCACCCGCGTCTAGATCAAAAGTCTCGGAAAAATATAACTTTACTTTTTGGATGCAAATGATAGCATATTGAATTATAATATTTAGTGTCTTAAATTTGATTCAAACAACCGGACAAACATACAAAATAATCTAGATATGTCTTTATATTTATATAATTTAACTCTTAAGATGTCTATATCATTAATTAATTACATAGTTTCATGTTTATCCAGCTATATAACAATGTTATAATTAATTTTATATACAGATTATCAAACATTTTTATTATTACATCAAACGTTTAAAAATACTTATTTTAACATAAGTAAAAATTTAAGAGTGATTTTATAATCTTACCACATCCTTTTTGTAGTATTGAAGTTTTGAATCAAGTGCTCAATAAGATATACATGTGAAAAAATATTCGAACGATTGTGAAGGAATGATAACTATTTTCACAGATACCATTTTTAAATATTTACACGTACGCATGAATACTAAATAATTGAACGTTGTTTTGCGAATAGACAATTAGCGCATTTGTAAATTTATGATCTTGTTTGCTGAGATTAAGAATGCATCCATCTTTTTCAGAATTAAAATTTTATGTTTTAAATATAAGATACAAATTATTCATATATTTACGCAAATCTAAGAATTATTATATTTTACTTCACTTTAATAACGAGTATTTTATATTATTCTTCACATGGGAATAACTTTAAACACAAATTTAAAGTGAAAATTCACGTTATTACAGCAATTGTAAGTCACCCTTATAAAAATGTAAATATGTAAATAAATAGCATAATGAAAAGTCATAGTAACTGAATAGGCCCATATCTGTAAGAATCTCAGTTAAATTATTTATAAAAATAATAATTTACAATGAACGTTTTAAAAGCATATTGCTGACAGTTTACTATCGATTCTTGTAAATCTTCTGAAGTGAATAATTCAGTTTGAAGTTTCCTAGTTGAAACGTAGGCTTAATCTTGTCCAATATCAAGAGAGACACGGATCATGTTCATTAAGTTACTCAGCCACTCTGTATTATTTTATCTTAGTAAATAGCCTTTCGAGTTTGATGTTGCATGAATAACAATTTCCTTCCATTTTATCATTTGTTGCACAAATATATACACCAAATAGATGAATTTGTATGCACTCTGACCAACGATAGAAGAAAGCAGTTTAAAACAATGAATTATGAAAGTAAAAACTGCACGGTTCTTCCTGACATCTCGATCACACAATCACTTATATTTAAAGCACCTTTTTTAAAATTTTTTTTTTCCGTTTTATAACCTTCAATTTACAATGACTCGTTTGACAAAATGCTGTGCAGATCAGGCTAATAACTATGGATTGAATAATGAATAAATGATCGATTGTATTTTTATTATGAAATTGGTAGTATTATCTTGAATTTATACTGTTCATAGCTGTGGCCAATATAAATGAATAAATCATAAGATTCATCACCACTTAATTTGAGAAAAAACGTTAGGGTGATAATAACAATAGAAATAAAGACTCGAGTCTTTTCATTTTCTTTAAAACCACACAATTATAATCTTGTATTTAGCCTATTGGCGAATTTTAATTTAAATTTCTCTTTAATAAGATCAATGGTTGTAACCATATTATATCCATCAACATAGGTGTTATGTTACAATGTATATAATATCTTATACAGTTTAATGATCCATAATTCTTTAATGTCTCTTCTCAGCTTTTATGGTTTATCACAGCTGGAGTAAAGTTCGGAAGTTCTTTTTTTCTCATATTCAATGAGAGATCGCATGAAAACAACTTCCAATACCTTAATCCATATAATCCCACCATTCCTTTTCATAACCTTCGTGTACATGTTCTAAGAGCACTTTCCTTCGACTGTCACAATATCTGCAATTTTCAAGTAAACAAACGTAGGTTTATATATTATTATTCGATTCTTTATTTATTTATCTTCTTGATTAATAATTAATTTCGCATTAAATTAGCTAAGTGTTTGATAATGGACGTTTAAGCCATAAATTATTTTGTTTTATTAAGAAGGTGCATATTTACCTATACTTGTCTTGAACTTTTTGTTTAATATCAGCCAAATTTTCACTAGTTATGTCCCTTTCAAGATACTCTGAAAGACATTCCGTAGCACTCTCCAAATCCTTTTGATTATCTTCAAAGATCACAGACTGATTATTTTTTCGAAGATAATAAGCAAACACGTAGGTATACATGAGGGTCTGTCTGCAAGAGCATAATATATCTACAGCTTTTTTCAGAAACTGCACCTGTACAATTAAATTATATCCTATAATTCTTAAGTAATGTATTAAATATACAGCACTTAGCCATAACATTTAAGTAAAAATTTTGTATTTAAAGTCAACGATACAAATATGATCACTTTGCTTTTATTAAAAATTGACCGTATAATAAGTAAAAATACACTTAAAAACTTGACGGAAATGAACAAATTCAGAAGCTAGACGAACCTCGATCCAAGACATATTGTGTTGCTGCATTTCTTCCATTTTCTCCTTCACACTCGCATACAATTTACTCTCAAATTTAAGGGACTGCATATGATTCATGTATCTGTTACAATAAAACAAGTATCTCTGGAGGGCAGACCTCGACTTCTCTTGAGCATCCCTTGCCACTTTTGCGTCCTCCTCATCGTATCTATTACAATTATACCAGCTCGAGCCGTGTGGTTCCCACTGACCGAGGCAAACCCAACAGAACTCAGTCTTACAATTCTGATTTTTGCAGACCATGTGATTACAACCGCCGTCTTTCTCGATCGTTACGTTGCATTTTGGACATTCCTTTGTATTCGCAGCGATCCAGTTCGACGTTTCCGAGTCGTCATCGCACTTTTTTATCCATCTGCGAAGTAGGTGACACTTGACTGGATCGTGCCAATTCTCACCACAATGAAAACAGAAGGTATGATTGCACTTGCAGGTAACGGGTTTCGATTCCACGTATTGAACTTTAATAGCATTATTACAGTCTGGAGATGGACACCACCTTAGAAGCCTATTACACTGAACATGAAAGATGAAATAGTAAAATTTTTGTGTACACTATTAATGTTTGAGCTCTGTTTAACATATTAAATTTTCGTTACAATATGAGGATTGCAAAATAAAATCTTAACAAAGCTCGCAATTACTGTGCTTTAACAATATATAATTAAACTATTAGCAATAACTATTAACATTGCTAATAATTTTATAATTACTAAGATGAAATTAATAACGAACATTTTTTAACTTTATTAACCATAGAAAATTCACAATTTTCACACATTTTATTTAATGAATGGTTAACGGACAATTTAATGTCACCAGCATAACCAAATGAACCATCGATTACTCGATAATGTTAAAAAAAGTACCCAATAATTAATTATTATTAAAAATTTGAGAGAATACAATTAGATTAGAAAAGTTACTTTACGAATAAAATGAAATAAAAATTTGTATTATTACAGCAGTAATTTTGAAAACTTATATATGTTCAAAAAAAAAAAAAAAAAAAAAAAAAGGGGGGGGGGGGGGGATAATTTCAAAAAGCTCATAACGATTCTAATTAATTGATAAATTTAAATTTACTTCAACAAAACTGTTCGTAATAAGATGTTGATATTTTAATTTGACTTTTGAATCTTTTACAAGACGCATAACACTAGCATCGTCCACCAAAATGTTGCAGGCATGAGCGGCGCAAGCTATTGTCTGGCCCACTCCTTCCTCCATAATTTTTGTTGTAAGATATTCACCCCAACAACTTGTACAAAAACGATGACCACACTCTAAACCGGTCATCATCTGCAACAAATAATGAAAAAATTATATGAAAAACTTAATTTTACACAAAAGGTACTTAGTTAAAATATACTTACAGATGATGGTAAAATCATAAAACAAACTCCACATTCTTCCGTTCCATTCGAAGTGTGTCTTGGCTGTAAATTATGAATTTAATTGTGATTATCACTTTTTTTTTTAAGAGATATATAAATTTTAATTTTATTTGACAGTACTTCCATGACATAAGTTATGACATAAGATACTTAAAATTATAAACACTTAAAATTTTGTCATTATTTCTAAATTAATTTACTTTGTAAGAAAAATTCAAAGTAAACATTACCATTAATTAGTATTTCATAGATATGTGTGTGCCACATTTCCATTACACAAAATAAACAGTTAAATCATAATTTAATATATATTTTTAATAATATTTTAAACCAGTACGTTCATTACTTTTAAAAGTATGTCGTTTGTTTCATTAAACGTATTAGCAATATTTAACGATACAATAAATATTTTCTAATTTCTAGAATAATATTCGTGACAAATGCTTGACGAAGTAATAAATTCTTCGCAAAAGCTTAACGATTAAAATTTATTAAGATTTTTGCACATTTTATTTTGATAGTGCGGTGACTCACTAGTACATAAAAAACGGATTTTCAAGACAATGAAATCTATATCTTAAAATAGAATATTTGAAAAACTATTACTAATATAATTAAGAAGAGTAAGAAAATCATTATGCCTTACTAGCGGTGACGACTATTTACAGAAACTTATATTGCATACGACTTATATACAAATAATTCTAGTCATCCAATTGAAGTGTTATTTTATATTCTTTGGCTTGTACATAATCTCATTTCAAACGAGATATCACGGAGAACTACGCAGTATCACTTCCGACACTGATTTCGACCAGCTCGACACAAAGCAGTAAAGAAAATATACAGCCTGAGGTTACATATCTTTCATTCAAATCAATAATCTATGTCACGAGATCAAAAAAAAAGAAAAAATTTCCATTCATCAAAGACCGTTGAATAATCCATTTCAACATGGTTTGTTTCCAAGTATTTCAGCACAATTAATAATGTTCAAAACGAATGTTATAAAAATTCCCAATGTTGATTACCACTATTTTTTAAATTCGTAATTATTTATTCTAGCTTTGACACTTTGTCTACATTCGTCCTTAAATTATAAAGATGTATAAGAAATTATTTAATATTATTATGCAATAAAGCACGATATACTATTAAACAATATCGCTAACTGAAATCAACAATTCACCAAACGAACCAAATTACAAAAATACCGTATACATTACTCTATCTTTATTTCTTAAGTATATGAAATGTATTGAACTGATGTATTTCACCATTTATTAGATGAATTGGTGCGGACAAATTTTTCAACTTGATAATGACTAGTTCAATGAAAATCTGTTTGCTAAAAATTGTGAAATAAAACGAAATATCTGCTAATGTTAAATTAAGAAACAAAAAAAAAAAAAAAAAAAAAAAAAAAAAATATAAAAAAAGATATGATTTGTTGAACATGTGCTCGGTGTTACTTATTACTATTAGCGTGTGAAGCAATAAACAAACCCTTTCAGATTCTGGAAAATTTAGAATACTAAAAAGCATATCAGCAATATTAAGATTTAATTGTATATATATGTACAAACATAAATGAAAACAATCCAAATATTACAACTTACAATTATGAAATAAAATACTCATTAATGCGCCCTTATCTGAATTTAGAGGAAAAACTATTAATTTCAATTTGTAATTTAAATCCATTGCCACTATCAAAATGGATTTATTCAACTATGCAATATGATTTATATTATTAAATAGCAAATACATACAATATATTTGACAATACGTTAAATGATAAAAAATCTCAGAAGATGAAAAATAATTCTATCCCAGTCTCTCTACAATTTACATTTGTTCTAGATTTTATAGAAACTTTTGACCATACAATAACAATTTAACAAGAAAATTAAGAACGATTTCAGAATGAAAATGTCATTATATTTAATGAATACTGTTAAGTTTGTAACAAATAAGCCTAAGTATAACTTTAATGTAAAGGAGTTAATATAAATTGCAGTTTAAATTTGACTTAACAGCCTTACAATATCTTTATTCTACTATTATTTTATTATTTTAATTTTTACTTACCATTAAATTTTGTGAAGAGCGATTTCTACTAATAACTTGACCTTTTCTAAATGGATTAATTACATGAGCTTCTGCAAACAATTTTTCTTGATCACCATCATAAAATCTTTCCATTAATTTTTCTTTATCCCATTTAAAATGGTTTAATAATATTCTTGTTGTTGTAGCTGGAATCTACAAGTTAATAATATATTTTATTAATGCTAATATATACAATAAGAAATAACACACAAAGGATAATTTAATTTTCCCTTTAATTTTGAACTAATTTATAAAAAATTTAAAGTAATGTCCAAGTTATAACGTATAATACTTATTGGAATTTAATAATAATAAAAAATATCGATACTTAAGATTTATTAAATATAGAAATAAAACGAGTTATAATTACTTCATATTTATTATAAATATTCAAGTAAAAATATTCATATATACTGAAAACTCTAAATATTTCAGATTTCAGAATTATTTCAAAATATAATTTTTTTTTTAAATATTTCACATGTCTGTGCATGATATTTTTTATATAATATTAAGCATATAATAGAATAAATTAAAAACTAATCAATACAATAATATTGTGTACTAATTTTATGGAATAAATTTCTTCAAAATCAATAAAAATATATTCATATTGTTTCGTATATTTTGTTTTTATAGTGTTAGGTTTGAAAAAAATATAATACAATGACTATATTTGTGAACAAAATGAATTTATTAATAAACTTGAAAAATTTTCCTTTATCTTCTTAAAGTAACTATCGGTAAGGAATTATAAGAAATACATAAGATTTTAAAAGAGCATAAGCAATAAATATTGCTTCACATATGACAACAAAAGACTTAAAGTATTAATTAAATGATCGATAGTAAAAAAATGTTTTATTATTTATACTCTCTCTAAGTCTAAATAGTTATTAACGATTAATATATACTCACTTCTACTACGGTATTTACTTCTTTTATAGAATCTACCATATGTTGTACAATTTCTTCGGTGGAGAGTACTTCAAATGGATACTCATCAACTTCATTTGCTCTTTCACGAGGATTTCCTGACTCAATTTCCATGGCAAAATCGACATCATCGCCGCTAGATTCATTACCGGAATCTACATCATCATAGAGTGTCTCTTCTTCTGAATCCATGGTTTCTTATTTTTATTATTAAATGTACACCCTCCTTCCCTACATAATAAAAAAAAACAAAGATATAAGTATTAAATAATAAACATAACAAACTTTATTTAAAAATATAACAGTTTGTTAGAACGAACGTTTAAATTATCTTATTAAAACTAATTAATAACAATCAAAATATACTAACATCAAAGCTTAATTATATATAAGGCTTGTATATTTTAATTTTGTTAATTAATTTTCACATAATATCGATGTATTTATAAGTTGAAATGTTAGTAACGTCAAAGGCATAATATTTCAACGGCATTTTTTTTTTTTGCTGCATATATATAAAAGAAATTTTTAACACGCAACTTTAAACAAATATAATTTAAGTGTAATGATTTCATGACGATAATATAATATAATGCAATACTTCATTCTTCATAGATGATGAATAATAAAAAACTATTATTATAATCAATACATCTAACAAGAAATATTTATTCTGAATTTAAAGTTCTCTGCTCACAGCTATAAATAGGTCAACAAAAAAAATTGTTTTAAACTGTTTTAACATCTGTATATTAAAAATAATTTCATCTTATGAATGTGAAGCGTATTGGAAGTAGAATAGCAGCTCGATTTAAATAATAATTTATGACGATATCAATTTTAATTATTTTATCGTGTTATAAATCGCCATGTAGAAAGAGAAAAACTTATGACTTATGATTTGATTTGTGTACCATACAATTAATCATGTAACAGCGTTTGCCAATTGTAGCGATTAAAATTCTAAACAAAGCCTAGACAACAAACGAGTCCTTACAAAAATTAAATATCGCGTATGAAAAATATACGGTCAAACAACCTCAGTAAAGGTTAGGCTGTTACAGAAGAAGCTTTCCAACTAAAAAAAAGAAAGGGAAAACATCGAAAGAAATGCAACGATGGCCATATTAAAAAAGCCACTCTCATCGATGCGCAAAGGGAATTAAACAGTGAACGGGGAGAAACATTAATGTATATACCCCAGTTAAAACGATTCTTATTTTTCTTCTAGCTCACTGTCCTAAAAAAGTAGCGCGCGCGGATCCCAAAAGACAACACACACACACATAGGAGCGCCCGCGTATCTACGTCTCGCTCTTTCACCCATTCGATCTAATGGCCAAATGCACCTTGTCTCAACTATGCATGTGTGTATTTGCCACAATTCTGCGCGCGCACGCACACTACGCTGCTTCTTGTTTTCCTCTTCGGTATTGTTTCTCACTGATGCCTCGTTCCGTATCACACATCAACGTCGCGTCAAGTTGATGCGCGAAACTTTTCTCCGACGCACTGCTCCTCCTTTGTCACGATGAAAATCTTCGTGGGATCTATGAAATCCAGTTAACCCCGCGTTCCGCCAACCAGCTCGAGTTGCCTTCCAGCGAATGCGCTTTTCTCAACTCCATAGGAAAATTGACGGATCCAATTGTGACGTTTGCGAAGAAAAAACTGCACGATACGATCCTCGGAAAAAATATTTCCTCGATACGAGAAGAACGAAAGAACGACACTACTACTGAATGCTGCTCCTGCTGCTGTTGCTGCTGTTGCTGCTGCTGCTGCTACTGCTACTACTACTATTGGTATCTTGGCTATATGTGTGTGTGCGCGCTCGCACACGCGCGATAAACTCTTCCACCATTTGCTTTCTCTCTCTCTCTCTCTCTTTCGCTCGCCTTTCCTCCTTCTCTACGACGATTTGACCGACACTCTCCCTCGCCCCCTTGCGATCGTTTCGCTCACTCATTCACTCTCTCTCTCTCTCTCTCTCTCTCTCTCTCGATCACCCACACCCATGCACACACGCGCGCATAGGACGCGGGCGCTTTATATCTTTCTGTCTCTTTAGCTTGCATTTCTATACAATATCCATCTCTTTTGCACATTAAGGGGTTGCAGATCCAAGGCCACATTTACGCCTTAGAACAACTTACCGTATTTATAGTTTACAAAAGAACTTTAAGATTTTCTAGTGTTGCGCTTCAACATCTACGTTATTTAGCTCCTATGTTAATGTAAATTATTACGTCGAAATATGAAATTGATATAAATTTTTTAAAAATAGAAACAGATGATGTCGATAGGGTAGGGAACGACGACGACGACGACGACTACGACGACGACTACGACGACGACGACGACGACGACGACATCGATGATTCGATAGCTTATTTATAAACACATATTTAGTTAAATGTGAAAAGCAAATGCTCTCACTCAAAGCAACGCTGAAAATCCTTATAATATTTCATTATTCAATGTCATTTGCTTAGAAACGAATTGTAATTTGCCCAATGATAAGATATTGCCTTAATTCCAACTACCAGTGCAGAATTATATAGACATTTAAAATTTGCGCATACACACGTATGTGCATACAATAGCGACAATACATGCTTGAGTCGGCGATATAAGGCGAGCGCAATAAATGGCTGCTAAATGGCAAAAATTGACACAAGTTCAAGGAGTAAATATCATTGGGATAAATCATTTAGTCGCGATTTTCAAATATAGAACATTAAATATTGTATTGTAGTGCGGTATTTTATACGAATTATCGTTGCGCCTCGATCTCACATTGTTACTTTAATGAAAATGAAAATTTCGTGAAAATTTGTATTATTGAAATACAAATTATTGAGCATTTTTGTATTTATAACTGTAAAATATTTCGTCGATAAAACATTCGCGATAATCCTCTATCAATCTACAGCTATTTAAAAAACCTTGTTTTATATTAATATTTATACTTAAACTTGCACGATATTGCAGCTACAACGTCTTGAAAATAAAAAAAAAAAGAAATTTATATAATAATACATTGTTATTAGTCTTTTATAATGTTAAATTGTGGTATCGCGTTATTTCATATGCCTAATGATGTCTAATAATCTGAAAAGATACACTACGTAAAATTTAG
Source organism: Ceratosolen solmsi marchali (assembly GCF_000503995.2). Lineage (NCBI taxonomy): Eukaryota > Metazoa > Arthropoda > Insecta > Hymenoptera > Agaonidae > Ceratosolen > Ceratosolen solmsi. The sequence continues at coordinate 14,729,245 of NW_011948413.1, forward strand.
AATTTTTTTGTTTTGTTTTATTTTTCTTTTTTGTTTGTTGAAGATTTCAAATTTCATAAAGGAACGATTGTTCCTTTGTGTAATGTAAAATTTCTAATCGCTTATTACGAAATCATAGGAAGTAAGATGACTCGTTCTTTTATTCCAGAACGCAAATCATTTTGTTTATTATAGTTATTGTAAAAACTTCTTACAACTTTATTGAACGTAAGATAAATCAACAAAAATTATTTTCATTTTATTAACGAAAATACCAGCTGCTTGCTTATCGTGTATTTCGTCGATTTTCACTATTGAAGCCTTAAATGTTTAAATCTATATTTCTTATAAACAATTAGATAAGAAGTGCTGTTGAGCACAAATTAACAAAATTATCCAATATTTTCCTAAAACATCGATAAAATATTGTTACGGATGCATTAGTTTCCATGTTAAAATTAATATGTGTGTGCATGCGTGTGTGTATGTAACGTATTTAAAGTGAGAAATCAATCATACGAACTTTTTATTACGTCAAAATTTTATTTAACAAATATACTTCCATCGCATCCACCATTCAATATAATAAAATAATATCAAGAAATATTTTTATGCATAATATATTTACATGATTTTTAATTGATTTACATATATTAAATTCATTCCAATTTTGTCATTTGTTCTTTACTTCGACAAATTAAAAAAAATTATAGTAATATAAATGACAGATGACAGGACATAATATTTCAAGCTATAAAATACGTAGAGAGAAAAACTATCAAAGAAAGGGCTTATTAGCTTTAAATGAGACACTGCAATTTAATAAGATACATTTAACCAGCACATACAACGAGTTATTTTTGCTTAATAAATTTTTTAAAAAGTGCGTAAAGCCGAATTCTTTGAAGAACGATCAAGTAATGAATAATTAAAATGTTCTATATGCTAATAAACACGCTTGAACAATGAATTTTCGAATATTTATAATGAAGAAAGTACTTAAACGTAATCTTTGTTTTAATAATTAAATTTTCATTTATAGGAATACTGGAAAATAACGTTTATTTGAAAATATGAAAAATCGATATAAAGAGTGTGTGTATGATAATCTGATACGTGTACTTGCTGGCTGTATGGTTCGATAGGCTTTGTGCTCGTAAAGTTTTGTTTTTAATTTCGCGTCAATTAATTCTTTGTTTTGTTTATTTAAAATTACAATCCAAAGATAGAATGCTCACCACGCTTACTCGTTCATATTTTCACCACTACAATTCACGCACTACATACCTCGACAAAATCTCTATACATTAATGAAATTCAATATAGATTTTTATTAAAACATTACCGTTTAACGTTTTCACAGTTTTCGACAGATTTTCTGAAATGTGCCTATGTAATTACGTGCCTCGTTATTGTATTGCACCTATTGATTAAACAATTGAATAATAAAATAATAAGGAAGTGAAAATTCTTTAAATTCATTCTCGTCTACAATCTCGACACTCTCGTTCAACAAAATAAAACATTTAAATTTATCATTAACTTTGCCTCTTTTATGCGCCACAGTATCACATATGAAATTCTTTATCGCACAAATTAACATTTTGCCTGACAAAACAACTACACTCGACCGAACTCTATAATTACAATCGTGTGTAAATTATTTTATTATAATTAATGAAATTATCAAAAGCCATTCGACAATGGTTTGACATTATAGTCAAGCGATGCCCCCACTCAACCACGGTTTACGTTATTACCAAACGTAACGCCCAATTTTTGTCATCGACACCCCCGGCGATCCGTCCAATTCGAAATCCCCGCGCCACAAATGAACTATTAGCGCTAATGGCCTTCTGCGCAGAATCAAGATCAAACAACTCGATAGACGGCTAAATGTACAGCGCCGTCGATTAATCAGCGAGAGATGCATAAAGTAAATGCGATTCCAACGAGGCCCCTTGCAGATGACGCCACCCGTCCATTGTCGCAACCCAACGCCCGTCGATGCGATGCGACACACAACAAGGACGCGTATTAGCGAAAAGCGGAAAAGTGAGATAGCCGCTGAATATAAAGGAAACGGCGAGGTGCTGAGGGAGGCCTACTTTTCGCGCTCCAGTATAACGATTTCTTAACTTTTTATTTACGTCGGAGCCGCAACTTTGTGCTCGGCCAGTGTCACCCAAAAGCAAAACTAGTGCACAACGAGTGCCTCGCTCGTTCGATGATCGCGCACACGCGGTTCAAATGCACGCGCACGCGCGCGCACACTTAAACGTTCAATGCATATAGAGGAGAGGTTTGTAGATAATATTTTCCTCGGCCTTGAAATGTGAGAAGAGTCGAGAGAGTTGCCTTCGGATTGGACTGACACAATTTTCATACTCGTGGAGGTCGAGCCTTGACCACTTTTAGGGTATCAAAAGGCTGTCCCCGTCCCCGTCCTTCAACGCATCGGCGAATAATTGTTCTTCCGCGTACTTATATGATTTTTGAGCTTAGAATAAATGATAAATAAATAGGAAACACGACAGGATCAATGCTTTTACATATCGAGATAATTTGCAGAAAATATGCCAAATATCGCACTTATACGAGGTTTTAAGAACCTAGTGGTTCACTAATTATTATTCCGTGATAAACTGTGCGTGTGATAAATTGTGGTAATAAAGAACACGAGTGCATAAATGGATATATGATTGGCCGTGAAAGACATGTACGAAGAAGTGCGCATTCTCGTCAAGATTTTATTGGAAATAATTTTCGGCGACTGAAAGGGCCGTTAAAGCATAACTCTTTCGACTTCGCGATAGCGAGTAAAATATATTAAAAATCATTGGTGTAAGGTTCTTCCACCCCCCCACCCCACCCTCGAAATTATCATTTCACGTCGAGCTCATCGATCATTGCATCTTACAATATTGGGAACAATCCATACGATTGAATACTCGCGCTTTACTACCAATTTAAGAAATATAAAATAAGTTTTTAAATATTTAATGGGCTTGATAGTGATAAACGTGCTACGAATTTATCGCATTAATTACAATACAAGAATGATAGCATGATATTGCTTTACAATGATAACATACATATAATTTATTTCTGCAAAATTGCTATATTTTATAAATAAACAGGAAAGCAAAAAAAAAATCGCGTTTTAAAAGTTGTATTTACGATGGTAACGCCGCATACGCTATTGATTCTATTCCATGATAATTCGAGTATTTATAAATAAAAAGCCCAATGCAATATTCAAAATAAAATCCGAGCTGAATTTTCAATGAATATATAGAAATGGTGGCTTCGAAACATAATGTCGAATAATAAAAAAACACTGCGCAAGAAAAATCTTGAAAAATTAGAAGAAAATTTTTACAATAACATTACGCGATATCGTATTAACTTAAATATATTCCGACATTTTTCATATATTTGATACTTCGTTTTAACATCGCTTATATCTTTTAATTAACAATTAATTTAAAGAAATGTATAACCTACTTTTATATTCTTCGTGATTTGTAATAAAATAAAATAAAATAAAATAATAATAATAATATAATAATAAAAAAAGGTTTAAGTTAAAATATTTTATCTCTATTTTATGTAATATAGTTTACAATAAAGATGTTAATAATATTATGGAAAAAGTAGAAATCGATGGCAATTGCAGAGATTTAGAGTATCGCAAGAGGTACATTATTTATTTTCAGTATAATTTATTTTCAATTATTTATAATTATAGAAAGAAATTTTAAGGGCCATAATCATAAGCCAAGAAACAAATAAATTAATAAATAAATAATATTAAAAAGGAAAAAATGAAAAAAGAAAAAAGAAAACATAATTCACGTTACCCGTAACATAATCTGAGGCGCGCGCGCGCGCGAGCGTGCGCGTGCAACACTGAGCACTCACCATAAATATGATTGTGGAGTTTAAAAACAGTATTACTTTTTATAGTGTATGCATTTCATTGAATTTACTGGTTGGCAACATTATGCTCTACTTTTATAATACATAATATTAAAATAATTCTTTGGCTCTTATTTCTATTATAACTAAATTTCCTACATTTTACGTTCATTACAACGCGCTGCAAATAAGGGCAGACATTTTTAAGAAGATAAATCAAAAGTCCAGACGATTGAAAAGTATTGCCATTATCCTTAATTTGATTATAAATAATCGTATTTTGTGATGCTTCGATCGTTGTACGATCCATTGATTATACAGAATAGCACATAGCAATTCGTATTTTTTACAAATAATTTGTAATCGCGGTGGGTAAAAATGGTAAATAACGATTTATAATGATTAATCTACCATATCGGCGAAGCTTTATCTTCTCCTAAATTTGCAATTTCAATAAACAAAAAACAATAAACAAAAAAACAAAAAAAAAACAAAAAAAAAACAAAAAACAATAACATTTTCATTGAATTTATAAAATTATTACCAAGTGAACTTCGTAATAATGTAATTTAAATAAATGCTATTCTTTGGTCGGTAATTATTAATTTTACAGAGCCATATTTATGGGCTTTACTCTCGATTCAGGGAGACAGTGATTAATTAAATGGATTATTTTAGCGTGTAAAAATATCTCCGCATTGCCATTATAATCACATAACATGTGTCTTTAAATATATTGTGCGGTCATTGTACCACCTTGATGAGCATTAAATTAAAGCCAGTAATTCTTTACCTATTTTTCCTCTAAATTCCCACAAACGAATGCGGAGCAACAACGGCTGCGTCATCGAGAATACAAACAGCCAGTCCTTTGCTATATCGTACACCTATGTTGACTCACACATACGCAATGCATCGCTCACTTCACTTCGTTAACTGTCAACACACCTAGTTGTGTGGTAAATGTATGAGCGCCTATGTATGCTCGCACGTGCACGTAAGCTTGTGTGCGCATTTACAGGCCTAAGAACGTACACCACCGATTTGTGAAACGCAATAGCCATAATGAAAAAAAAAAAATAAATAAAAAATAATAATAATAATAATATTAATATTAATATTAATAATAACAACAACAACAACAATAACAATAACAATAACAATAACCATAATATTAATAAATAAAAAGAAAAGGAAAAAAAAGGAAAAAGAAAAAAAGCACTGGCCTTGATGCAATGTAGGTCTTTTAAAATCTCGCCCACCGTCTTCTCACTAAACAATCAAAATGTAAAATAATAAAAACGCCAGATAAACAATTTGAATCGCTCGAGATACTAAAATGCATCTAAATAAAAATTTGATGCACGCGATATTCATAGTAATACGTATATATGTTTGTTATTTGTGTACTTATGTGTGTAGTTATATGTGTATGCACATATATATATATATATATATATATATATGTGTCTGTGTGTGTGTACGCATGCATGCGTGTATGCATGCATGCATGCATGCATGTATGTATATACATCAATATCTGACCTTTCGTATTTACGTCTAACTACAATAATTACAACGGCTTTTCTTTACTTAATAGTTCAGAATTGACAATATTAGAAAGCGTAATTTTTCGATCAGTCTCATAATGCGTTTGCACACAGCAATTCATAACTAACAAAACAATGTCAGTAATAGCTACTCACCTACCTTCTCATCTCTCAAGCGCAACGAGCGCGTAAATGGCTTTGTGCATGCATATCGCAAGTGGCCACACAAAAGATCACAGCACCGATCCACACCAAGCAATAGCCCTCGACTCCCAAGAGCATAAACAAGAAGGCCGCCAAAATAAATAAACGCAGCTATGTATGGATACGCGTATGAACACGCTCTTGAGCGCGCATGTGTGCGAGTGTGCTCGGGCGCGCGCTATGTGTGCATCTGTACGTGCGCGTTGCTTTAATGTAAGTGTGTTGCTATTGCTGCCGATACTTCTGCTGCAGCTGTTGTGTTGCTCCTACTGTTACTGTTCCTTTGGTTGTTGCTGCCGCTGCCTGCACGTGTGGGTACGCGTTCGCGTGCGTCTGATACGTAAATGAGAGTGAGAAAGGTGCACTAGCGGATCGTCAACAACGCACTCGGCAACACAAATTTCACACTCCCGTGGAGATAAAATAAGGTAGCGAAGACACGCGCGTCAAGCCTAAGGAAAAGACGAACGAGTTGATAGGTAGTACGATTCGACTTACGAACGTTGCTCTTCATGGCCCGCCGTCCTCCTTCATACTAACTTACTGCCTGTCACTATTGGCCACCTCAGTCAAGATCTCGAGACACACGCGCAGCAGACTAGCGACTGTCTGGTTAACTGACGGAGTGAGGTTAGACTCGGTTTCGTGGACGGCAACCCGGAGGACAGAAAGCGGCGAGGACTATCGGCTAGAGCGAGCGACTTTGCTCGTCAATATAATAAGTCAGAGAGAATTTCGCTAATACTTGGGTGGCGGTTGGGGGGAGGGGGGATGACAGCGCCAGCGACGGCGATTACGATGACGACAATAACGACAACGCCAACGACGACGATGATGACTACGCTACGACTACGGCTACTACTACGACGAATACGAATACGAATACGAATACGACTACGACTACGACTACGACTACGACTACGACTACGACTACGACTACGACAAAAACGGCGCGCGCGCGCGTAACGGAGACGACTCAGCTCAACTTCGTCTCGTGCGCTGCGCGTCTGTCTGGCAATTGCAGCGCCGAGCAATTCGTCGTTACCGTTCCCCTCGCCCCACTTTATATATCGGACGGTCGTCCGTCAATTACGCGCCAGTCCTTTTCTCTATCAGCCCGTCGTCTCGCTTCATTGTCCTCTCATGGGCCCTTTCCAACGTCGACGGCGGCGGCGGTGGCAGCATTAGCAGTGGCCCTGCCAGGTACGGCCGAGTCGTAAACTCATTGGCATTCATTGGTGTTTTCCATCCAAAGGGGACGTCGCGCGATTTTTAAGCCAGACTAGGCAAACACGAGAGACGCGTCCCTTACCCACTGGAGGTTTCGGCAGGCATCGGTCGTATATTGAAAGTCGGGAGGTTCGAGGGTTTTTTTTGGACCTCGCACTTATTTTCCTAATGCGGCGAGGGGACAATTGGTTGGTTGGTCGGTTGGTCGGTTGGTCGGTCGATCGGTCGATCGGTCGGTCGGTCTGTCCGTCGGTCTGTCCGTCGGTCTCTCCGTCTGTCCGTCTGTCCATCGGTCCGTCGGTCGATTTGTCGGTCCGTCGGTCGGTCCGTCGGTTGTTCGGTCGATCCGTCCGGAAAAGTTAGAATTTCGGAGAGAAGTTGGAAATACAATGGTTAGGTCTGAAGTGAGCAACGAAAGACATTTGTATACAAAGGCTACACGTGGAATCGAGCGCTCAGCTGACTGGACAGTAATGTTGTCTTCTCTCCGAGGCACATAATACGGAGAAGGGGGGTTTATCCTCCTTCTTCTCCTCGTCTCCCCTCCCCCGCCCCATCAAACCCACTGCCATTATTGGCATTATCGCTAAATCAACGACCGGCAGTCACTATTGTTTGTTTTTTGTTTTATTTTGTTTTATTATTATTGCTGTTGGTGGTGTCGTCGTCACTGTTGTTTTGTAATTGTTGTTATGGTCTCTGAAGGCATTGGTGATTACCGTTACGTTATTATCGACTTGATACGGATATAAGATTATGGACTACAAATTTAACGAGTTCTTATAATGGCCGATTGTTCCATTATTATTACAAGCTTTTGGTCGATCGTTTGGTTTTATTGATTTAACATTATGCTCATATACTTTTTGCACGTTTGTGTAAAAGTCCATGTTTGATAAAATGTTTGCGTAATGTATGTAATTGTGCTCTTAAACGATATATATATATATATATATATATATATATATATTTATTTATTTTTTAAATTAACGTAATGTTCAAGCAATTATCTTTGGGGATACAGATTTATCTCAAATTCAAATTAAGTAGATAAGTTATGGATTATTCATAAGCAGTGAAGCGTATTTTATGTAAATATTTCAGAGCGTTCGTGAAGTTTTAAGCAAAGTAAAATATAAGATTTTGAAAATTAAATTAACTGCGTCACAGCCTTGACAATTCATTCCAATTCGGATATCACAATGCAAGTCTTTTGAAAACAAACCACATTTATTTGTTACACTCCATCATCCTACCATTAAAACAACAGAAAACAAATTGGTGTTAAGAAAAACATTCTACAACACGAAAAAAAAAACACGATTTATCTACATACTATTCCTAATATATAATGCAATGTTTTTTTTTTCTTCAAAATTACTAAACGATAAATTTTTCGATCGAGCGTTCAAATTAATCTACATTGCGCGCATGCACGCAACTCGCACACGCACACGCAGACTCATCGAACTTTTTGCAACATTTTCGAGCTATCGAGAATATCTTTTCATGCAAATATTAACGTTCGCGAGTTTATTCATTTTTTCATCTGCATTCAAATGTGTGCCACAATGGCTAAATTTAAAATAGGAAGCCACGTTTAGGCAGATTCTTTCGTTTGGAAAGCTGCACCCACAAATTCTAAAACCTATCTTAAACATTTTCTTTTTCATCTATTTACCTTATTAATGCGACAGTTTAGGAGTTGCGTTCGTACAATGAAAATTGCCGCTAGACAATCATCGTTAATTAATTCTCATACGAAATATTAAAGTACCGATAAGTGCAACTCAATTTCCATAGATTACAACAGCGTCGCGAAAATTAATAAATAGCCTTGCATTGCGAGAGAAAGTATCTCACACGATCACCTCAAACAAAACTCACGGGCCGTCCGAATAGCACTCGATATTAACAATACGAGGAACAAGACAAGCAACCACAAGTATTAACCAACCTTTTCCCGCGCTATCCGCTGGCACATTAGCATTGCTCCCTCAAACGCCCGACATATCAATTTCTTCTCCTCTCCCCTCCGCCATACACCGCCCACTTCACGTTGAGAGCCCCAATACTCCACTTTTTAAAGTAACCACACGACTTTGCGCAGTAACAATACACAGTTCAATTGTTCGCGAATTGAGAGCGCGAGGGAAAATCTGCCGCGAACGACAGACTCCGCTGCTGCCTTGCCCGCGGCAACTTTCGACATCGATCGGTCAGACCCTTCCATGCACCATCGCCACACCACAAGAAGGAAGATAACCACCACGATAATAATACCAAGGGAGCAGCAGCGCGAGTCGCTGCTGCTGCTGCTGCTGCCGCCTCGGCCGCCATCGCCATCACCACCTCCGTCAACCGTCTACCACTACCACCACTACCGCCACCACCACCACAACCGCCTCTCTCTCGAATAGCTTCTCCTCGTGGTAGGCGATATCGATGATAAGAAGCTCACCTCTCTACCGACGTCCCATCTCCGAGACGCTTCGCACTACCAATAGAGGGCGCGATCCGGGCCGATCGACTCTCCTGGCCCCGACGACGACGACAACGACGACAACGACGACAACGACGACAACGACGACAACGACGACGTCGACGACGCCGATGACGACGACGACGACGACGCGACTTGGCGATGAGCGCGCGACGCCGAGTGTCGGAGTTAACCTTGTGGACTTGCGGAGTTACGGGACGGCGAAAGCTCCGAGTCAGTGATTCGAAGAAACTGTCGCCAAGCAAGCCACGCTCTCATTACACGTGAGTTGTTCCTCGGCCCTGCGAATGCAGGCTGTCGAGCACTAGGGTACGGTGGTGGTGTGGCGAAGAGGAGAAACGTAGAGCGGCAAGATGACTCTGCCAAACGTTAAGGACTACAACGTGCTGGAGAAAATAGGTGCCGGCAGCTATTCCACCGTTTACAAAGCCTTCAAGCGAGTAAGTTTTTCTTCTCCATTCGACGGCTCTCTCCATCTCCTTTCCACCCTCCTTCTCCTCCTCCCCCTCCTCATCATCCTCCTCGGTCACCAGCTCCTCCAACGCCTAACCATAAAACCACCTCATCGCCCCCTTCCCGTCTCCCACCTCACCGACCCACCCCCCTTACCATGACCAGATTGTCCAGGACAGTTGAGAGGCGATGGCTATTGAAAGCTCGATTGTTTGTGTTTATCTCGCATCCCCTTCTCTCTTCATGGAAGTCAGAAACTGCGCCGCGGATTAATGCTTCTACGCACCTTGCCGCGTGTCTTTTTTAAAAATCGTAATTTTTCAACAGCCGACGTGGATTGGTGAAACCAGCGATTATACTGATTTTATCCAGACAAATGTTCCAACGCTACGTGATCTCATTGTTTGGCCTTCGTTGCCAGTTTTTCGTACTTGAAGCAGATACGGGGCGCACGATTATTACCCACCAACGTTTCATATAATAAATCCAGGGCGCTGAAAACTGACGATTAATAATTATTTACCACAGTACACGCCACTTGGTGGAAATTAGAAAATGGCCCCTCCTTCGCGTTGTGCCCAGAGCACACTACGATACTATACGACACAATACAATAACAATAAAAACAATAACAATAACAATAGCAATAATAACAGCAGCAGCAGCAACAACAACAAAAATAATAACAATAATAATAATAATAACAACGATAATAATGGTAACAATAACGGCACAGCAGCGAAAACAATAACAGTAATAATAGCAATAATAATTATAATGTCAAGGTCGAATCTACCGCACGGGGTGTTTATTATTATTTTTTTATTTTTTATTCTTGTTTCTTCTTCCACACATTTCCAAAGATCAGTTCACAATTGAATACATCAAATATTTAAATTTAACGTATCAATTACAATAAATAAAAACATTGCATCTCTACAAATTCTATAATGTTAAATTAAATGGAGCGACGAACGGATGAATAAATTAGTTTTAGAATTAATTAATTTAACCCGATATGGTTTATTTTACATGGATAAAGTTCCCGCAACGTTTTGAGAAACCTTGCATCGGCAAATGTTAAACCCTCGCGTATAATTTTATAATTAATCTTACTCGGCTTATTACTTACGCTTTGAAAGAATAATGAAACTTTTATTAAAAATATTATATTTACAGTTGCTATATAAAATGATATAATTAATTTGATATAAATGCCCCTTCGCGTTATAATAATAAAAATTAATGTACACCAAGACAATTTTAAATAAATACTCTAATTTCTAATCGACCTCAACAAGAAGTTAATTAATTTCTTATCGTAATTTAAAAATCAAAATCATTGAAACTCCACTAATCTGACAAATTTTAATTATCAAATTTTTTTTTTAGAATTCACATATAAAGGATTCAAATTTAAAGAAATACGCGCATGCGCGTGCGCGTTTTCGTGCTCACGCGTGGGTGCGTGTAACAATCCACGTTTACCTTTTATTCGGGCATGTGTGTGTATATATATATATATATATATATATATATATATATATATATATGATTGCTTCTAAGCAAAGATTTATTAAAAATTTATTTGATACTTTTTAAGATATAATACATATTTAAGAGTAAGTAGTGAAATTATCCTAAGTTATTCTTACAGAATGTTTAATGATATATAATTATAGATAAAATAAAATATCAATTTCGAAATTCATAAATTAAAACTTCATTTTAATTCACTGCAAAGTTTTAATTAAATTTTATAATTAGATTCTTAATCACCACCTTAATAGAATTAAATTGCTTATACGTATAAAAATAAGATCCATTTATAAGGAAATCATGTCAGGGATAATAGAAGCTTTCGCTTGAAATCTTGCAGATAATGACTTTTACAAAGCTAACTAGCTTAGCACCCCAATTTTTCTTATATTTACTGCACACTACAAATACTAAAGCATATAGAGTGTATAGATATATACAATTCATTTATTAAAATTCGTATTATTCGTCAAAAAGTTATGCAGAAAAAATTAATGTTATATCTTTGAAATGTTATTTATTGTCTGATTGGAAAATTATCGTACAATATAATTATAATGCCAAGTAGAAGAAAGTAGAAGATAATATTTAAAGAGTACAATACAAGTTCTCAATTTACTTACATTACAATAATTGATCGAAACTTTATAAAATCTTTCAATATTTTGATTTTTTATATATCTGTGCTCGTATACAAAGTTTTGGCTTTCCTTTAAAGTTTCATCGATACACGAAATTATGGAATTCAGATGATTATTACATATTAATTTGAGACAGTTAAGGATAATAATTCTGACATCGCCGTTATGAATTATTTAAATGTGAAATTGTGCTTGCTTGTAAAATAATACGTAAACAAGAATTAAGTCGTTTCTTTTTAAGGAATGACAGTGAAGAAGTTATCGATGATACATTATACCTTGGCTCAATGCATTCAAAAGTGTCACATAATTGCACCATCCAACGATCACATTTAAATTGAGATTTTCACTTTTGATTCGCGATGGTGTCTTTTTTTTTTTTTTTTTTTTTTTTTTTTCTGTTAAGTTACGTTATTAATGCACGACCGACATGGCAAATAGCACTCAACCGATTGACATGTTGTTGAATTTCGTTCCCCTTTAATGTAAAACATACGGTATAAGTACACGAAACTAGTCATAATATAAATAGAGTGAGTGAATCATAAGTAAAAGTATGCCCAGCCGAGAATACTGAATTGGACTTTGTGCAGGATGGCTTGCGAGAGGTGGTGGCAATCAAATGCGTGGACAAATCGACCCTATCGCAATCGGCGATCGACAATCTCATTACGGAAATTAATTTACTCAAGGTACTCAAACACGAAAACATCGTGGAAATGAGGAATTTCTTCTGGGACGAAGGGTGAGTTGTGATAAAGTTTAATGGTAGAGATAATTAAGAGGACAAGCTTGTTTCCGAAATAAGACATGGGCAATCGATTAAAAATTGATGGAAATTGAAATTTTAACTATTATTTTTCAAGGATTTATGATAGAGTCTTGATTCTTACACCATCGAAGTGGTTCTTATGGGGGGGGGGGGGG
>NW_011948413.1:14742518-14766261 GCF_000503995.2 Ceratosolen solmsi marchali
ATATATATATATATATATATATATATTGTAAAAATGTTAAAGAATAGAAATATTAAAGAGTATGTACAATGTGTAAAGTTTTTAATTACATATCGCACAATACTTTCACGGCATAAATTATTACATAACATTAAAATTCATTGGATCAATTTTTTTCGCTCCCCAGATAATTTGTGCTTGAATTTTTCACCGTCTTCAATGTATATTTTATTTATATTTGGCCTAGAGAGGAAGCACTGTATATGCGCAACGTATGAATTTGTTAATTAATAATATTTTTACAGAGAGCAGGTAAAATAAAAAATTTTAAATAATGAGAATGAAATATTTTATTCGAATTAAAATTAATTTTTACATTTGGATTTATTTTAATAATTATACAAATAATGTACCATTTCACTGTGGACCTTTTACGATAAATAAATATTTTAGGATTAAAATTTTGTAAGATTTTATAATTAATTTATCCCTAAATTCCTACTGATATATATCGAGGAAATACGGGAAAATTAAAAAAAGCAAATGTAAGAAATTACTTTACTTATAAATATCAAAGTCATAATTATTATTATTATTATTATTTTTTTTTAATTTAATTTCTAGATGCATTTATTAAAAATATTGTGTATGCAATTTTTTCTATAATTTCATTAGATTTATTAATATATATTAATATATTTAAGGCATTGCTTTGATTACGCAATATGATTTCCTAGCCAAGTTGATAAACAGCATATTGTTATTAATAAAAATTTTATACTTTCCTTAAATATATATGTATTTAATTTGAGAACAAAATTCACTCGATCATGAACTTGAATTTCACATTATTTTTTCGTTTTATATCCAATTTCAGAATGTTACTATACAAGAGGCTTGAAATTGCACTAAAAATTAATCACACTGATAATATATATTTCCGGCTTAGTTAAGGAAATGATATTTTATAAATGATTTATTATGAACTATTAAAGTTATGAAAGCATTCGCCTTTCTATAATGGAAATTTTATATCATTATTTAAAATAATCTTAGAATTATATTCTTATAAGAGTTTTTGGTTAAAATATTAGTTAAATGTTTCGTTAAAATATTGTTAAGAAATGCCTATGTATTATTTCGTGAATTAAGCTCAATATGTATACACTAAGAAGAACGTTATTAAATTTGAGACTGATTTAATTTCATAATTTTTCTCTTATTAATTAATTCGTTTGATTAAAGGATGAATCTTTAAAATAGATATTCATAGCTAATCAATTGAAGTAACATGAATGCAGTAAAGAATTGTTTTCAGTACTTTCCTTTATAATTAAAATATCTATTAAAAGATTTATTTCTAATTATAATTAATTAATAAGCCTTGATATGTTTTTAAAGTCATACGTACACGTATGCTATATATATACTTTATGAATGAAAATAGATTAGCGTACTAGGTAAACTGGTGTTCTTGGTATCAAATCGAACGCTTTAAACATAATTGGCATCGGTAAAGTGCAATAACAACTGTACATATACAATGTATTGACATATATATGCTATGAGAAATTGATAAAATTTTAAAACTATATTGGTAATAAAAAAAGCATTTCAATATATGATTAGAAGAAAATGCAGAAACATTTTGTATAAATTTTTTCGTATTGTTTTTTATTGCTGCATTACGAATGTTCATGTATCGCAATAATAATTTTATAATTGTGAACCTTGAATGTTCCTAATAAGTCTCTTTTTGCAAAGCTGTGGGCAAATTTGAAATTCGTAAGCTACATTGTTATTGTAAGGTTGTATGCAAATTGTACGTCGGACTCTATGATTGTGATTCACAATTTGACTCTCAGTAATTATTCACCAAAGATGACCATCTGATAAACATCGTAGACTATGTTAAACTGAGATTAAATCCCGTAAGCTTATTTATGATAGAGGAAAATATTGCCTTTTGTAAAAGTTGAATTGTACTATAAAACAATTCTATATATATAAAATAATTCTGGTAATAAAATTGTATACTTGATAAGCCCTCTTCTTGTTTCTAGAATTTACGTTTCTTAGCGTATCATTAATTTTATTACAAGAATTCAAAACAATTTAAATACTTCATATATATACATATATATATATAAATAAATATATATATAGGCATATCTATATCGTTATGGAGTATTGCAATGGTGGCGACCTGTCGAATTTCATTAAGCGAAAGAACCAACTGGATGAGAACATTTGTCGAAAATTTTTACAGCAGCTTGCACTTGCAATGAAGTACTTACGCGACCATAATGTCTGCCATATGGATTTGAAACCTCAGAATCTTTTACTTATCAAGAGGCCAATTTTAGTCCTCAAAGTTGCAGGTATGTTATAATGTTATTTTCTTTTCTTTTCCTTAGTTTATCGTCGTCTTCTGGGTGACTACTCTACTTTCTAGTTGTGTAGTATATAGACAATGGATTTATGCCTATTTTTTTTTTTCTTTTTCACCATTTAATTATCTTTAACGTAACTGAAAATAATTTAAAATTTATCTGTTTATTATCGAATATTAAATTTCCTACACGTATTATTCATATTATAAATTTCATAATATACGTATTTAATTGATTTATTTTCTTTACTTGAAATTCAATATCTTCGTTCAATTATTTCTGATATGGCTTTATTATTATTCGCAACGTATTCGTATTTACTCCATACAGTTATAAAGTATCCAAATTAATGCACGCTATTGATTTCATATTTAAATTTTTGTAATCGATATAATTTAAATAAATAATGTACATTCTGTTTTTGAATATATGATTTATATAATATAATTTTTAAGTTGCGTATGTCGTTTGCTATTGCGCTGGGGACAAACTATGGCATGAATTGTATAAATAAATTAAAATTAGAGAGAAATTGTCGGTTGTTTTAAATAAACTATTGTATTGAGAATAATCAAATCATTATATTAAATATGATATTAATTATATATTATTAATACAATAATTCCTAATAATAGGTAAATCAATTTTTAAATAATTAATGCAAGGCATTATAATAACTATTGCACATATAGTTATTACATTATTTAATACTGTAAATCAATAAACACTGTGTTCTTTAAACTATACAAACGTAATTTTAATTTATGTATCTTTCTTTCTGGCTTGATAAATATATTTGTCACTAATTTATAAAAAAAAGAAAAAAAAGATAAAGAAAAGTTGTATATATTTTTTTCAATTTGAAAATACCTTTATCTAATCTATTAATATATGTATTCTATTTATTCAGTAGCTCGTAGATGTTATATTGGAAAAAAAATATCATAAATCTAAGTTGCGAGAAAGATGAGACGAAGCAAAGTATTTCTTAATTTGATGCAATTACACATTAGACTTTAGAGTTAAAAGAATTATGATGTGATGATTTGTTTAATGTTTTTACCTTTTATAATCATTTATTATAAGAGAATGGCACAATCTACACAGCTCTATAATCAATATTAATTTTTTTTCCGCTTGTGTTTATCGATATTTTAATTACAGTTGATAATACATATAATCAAGTCACTAGATTCAGGAAAATTAAATGCATATTTTACCCTGTGAGTTTATCATGTATTAATCGTTATTCATTGTTCATGATTTTAATCAAGATTTATCACTGAATTTTTTAATGCAAATATTATTATTTATTTCAATCAAATTGAAAGTTTTCTTAATCAAAAATAATTAAATAATATTCGTGAATGCTATGTTTAACGAAGTACGTTAAATAAAAAGCTTATTATTATTTTTTACTTTGATAATACTGTTTAAAATGTTAAAAATAATAACCTCAACATTTCATATAAAATCCTTGATAATCAAAATAAACAATACATTTTCTTATTCAATGTTTATCGTGTTTTTCATTGTTATTATGATTTTATGACGTTCTATCATAATTTTTTTCTTCATAAAAATGCATTTGTGTGTATAACAATGGCCTATTTAATTTTACAAAAAAAAAAAAAATAACTACCAAAGGTCATATGAATCAATTTTGACATCTGGCACGTAAAAAATACAATTCTGATTCTTATTAACTTATTATTTTCTTTATTGTATATATGCAACTCTAAAAATCTTCAACTATTTGCATTTACTTAATTCACTTCAAATTTCAAATATCTAAACGTGATTATAAACGTGATTAAGTTTTAATAAAACAGAGACTTAGTTATTATTAACATTAATGCAATATTGGCGATAAGTATGAACTCTTCTTTATAAACGCCTTAATTCCTTGAAACTTCTTATGCTTTTACATTGAAATTTTTACTTTATATGACTACCAGTACTGATATTATCGCTCTCTAGTATTCCAGGGCTGTTAATTCATGTTTGGCTGTCGTTAAGCCTTTAATTCTATCTACCGAACAATAGGTCTTAAAAAGTATAAGGGTATGAAACAATACTTATACCGTCGCATTACCAAGTTTCAAATACTTATGATGGCTCTAGTCTAAGAGATACACTTTAAAAAAAATATTGCGGTCGCATGCATATCTTGCAGACTTTGGTTTCGCGCAATACCTCAGCACCACCGAGACGAGGTTTGCGGTGCGGGGCTCGCCACTCTATATGGCTCCCGAAATCCTCTTACACCATAAATATGATGCCAGGGTGGACCTGTGGAGTGTTGGCATTATCATATACGAGTGCCTTTTCGGTAAAGCGCCGTACTCGAGCAACAGTTCTGCTGAATTCGCCAAGAAAATCAAATACATGAAGCCAATCGAGGTGATTCATAATCTCTTATTCAAATTTCGTTTTAGTATTGTAAACTTTTTCATTCAAAAAAGCCTAATGGTGCACTTACACTTTTTCATATTTTAAATAGTTCTAGGCATTGCTTATATCCGTTATTTGTCCTAGATATGCAATATATACATTTGCGCATCCTAGACTATGTTTAATATGATTTAATGGATGTTTTACTCCTCTACGTACTCGCTTGATTGAAATTAATAACTATTTTAGCACTGAAAATAATTTATTTTGAAATTTATAAAATAGGAAAGTTTTTAAATAAAATTACTTTTGTACATTTTATTGCTGTATAAATATGTTGGCATAGATATGTGTACATAATTGTATACACAAATAGCAGATAAATATATATATATATATATATATATATATATATATAATGTCAAAAATAAAAAATATCATTTCATTTTATATATTGACAATGTTTGACTTAAAAAAAAATATTAATTTCTTATCAAAGTAAGTAAAAATAATATATTTGAAAGGTTTATAGCTTGTATTATATTATTTATTATTAAAAATTGGGTTAAAAAATGGAAAGGCACAGAATTCGGAAACTATTACTAAGGCATTGAATTATTTCATCATCCTAAAAATTTCTTTTACTCTTTGGGTCTATCTCATTGTCAAAATATATTTTATAACATAAAAATCTTTGTAGCAAACATGTTAAAAACTGAGGGACCCAGCAACGTAGAAGTAATACTACTTCAACCTATAAAATTCTTCTATGGCCTTTGATATTCAGTATTCTCTTATATTACATCAATGTTCATTGAAATTATTATCGAATTAAAATGAAATAAATATATAAATCAAACATCTTGAAGGCCTTTAGAATGAATAAATGAAGTATGAATATATATATATATATATATATACATTTCATTAATTTCTAATCTCTTTTTCACTATCTCTTAGATTGACAATTTATATTATCTTATTAAAATGCAGATTTTCATTTAAGCATTTAAATATATTATTCTTGTACTCACCTTACAAAGGTACAGTTAATAATTAAAGTAAATCCGTCAAATCTTATATTGTTAAATTGTAAATAATAAATTGAAAGAAATAAATAATCTAAAAAAAGATTTAATTGATGTTTTATTAATAATATCGTTTGATAATCAAGTAAAGTAATCCTAAGGTATTATCATTCATTTTTAAAATATGTCATTCATAAGGTTTGTAAGATCTTATACATTCAAGTCATTGTATTATCATTTAATAAATTGTAAAACACACTTCGGAACGTTTATACATTTATATTAAGTAATTAAATAAGAAGAATCTTTTATTGTTATAAATTAAAAATATTGTGTAATTGTATGTTAAAGAATAGATTTTCTTTTTATTCATTAAATCTATATATAATATTAAAAAGAAAAAAGTGTTACTTTACTTTTAATAAAAACAATACATTAATAAAAGATTATGACCAACTTATCAATTATGGAAATTATATAATATCTTTATAAAATTCTTATTTAGTGATTAAAATTTTATTATCGCACTTGTTTCTTATATAACTACATCTTTTCTTTTAGTTACATTCTATATCCAAATCAAATCTTTCAATATCAGACAATTTTTAATGACGTATTTAATATATTTGTTATGTTATATTTAATATGTTTGTTTCGTTATTATTTATTTAATTATTTTTAGTATAAAATAGTTTAGTATATAATTTTTTTTATTAGAATAAATAGTTAAATAAAAAATATTACCGCATGTAACTTTCATATGCTCTGTCTTTCCATCATGATTATTTAGAAATAAAAATTGTTTACATTTGCTGCGATTTTGAGCTTATACTTAGAATATCACGTCCCCTACTTTTACATAAATATCATCATTCATTATAATATTAATTTATTTACTAATTAATATTTATTAAATAACTGAATAATGTTAAATTAATAAAACTCCATACTTGAAAGTATAATAATTGCATAAATAATGTATAATAAAAACGGAGATATTATTAATTATATTTAGTATATAGAAAATGATTTATTATTTTTATTACTTTGAATTATAAACTATTTTGATTTAAAAATTTTAATTTAAATTTATATTTTTTACGTATACAATTACAATTCAAATGTAACAAATATTCCCGCAGAGTAGTGAAAAATTCATATATAATAGTAATAAAATTATGTCTTTCAAAATGATATTAGATTCTAATCAAAATGTATTTAAGAATTTTAAGTCAGAAATATACATCAGTGTTTTATTAAAACATAATATATGAATGATAAGTAATATTTTTTTAATTTTCATTATCAATTTAAACTTGTTGATTTATTTTTATTAGAATTATCCATGAAATATTTTAGTTATGCCCTAATCTATTAGTAATTGAAATTTAAAATGTTTCTTTTGCGAACGTAACTACATTCATATGCATAAAGTATATTTTTGCATTAGTTTATGTTAACTAATTGATAATTAAGTAAATTAAAGATTCTGAAAACTGGAATATTCGGATAACTTATTTTTTATTGCAAATAATTTTTAGATGCGTATAGTCCAAGTAAAAAAGAACGATAGATGTTTGGTATTCATGAATTTTACTATAAAATGTATTGAAATTCAAATTACTTACCGAAGAAATGAAAAATAATTTTTACGAACTTACTATAGAAATACAGTTGTTGTTGAAAAAAAAATCACAGTTGAAATATTAAGAAAAGAAACCTTAATACTATAAATGTAAAGAGTTATTTTAAAGTTAGAAGAGAATTATGAAAAAATTTTAAACATTTCTTTTTCAATACTTTAAAATAAAAATCTTACAAATAAGTCGCAGTAAGTAAACTAACTGTACATATTATATTATAAAAGTTAACAAATTTATTAGATAAAAATATTATATTTATATATAGTTTAAAGGAAAACATATAACCCATCACTGATCATTTATTTAAATGAAAAATAATAACAAATCTATTATATTTCTATTATAATTTCAGTAATAAAATTTGTGTAATGCTTAAAATACATATTAAAGAAAGCATTCTATTTGTATGGTTAATTAAATTCGAATACTCTGTGTATAAATTTAAGATTTAAAAATACAAGAACTTTCCTCTATTTTAAAATTAGATAAATATTTGTCAACTCTTTTGTAAAGATTAATTTTGTCATACTTTTATCGCCAAAAGTATAAAAACAGTATAAAAAATTTTAAAACAGTAAGAGATTCAAAAATATTTTTTAGAAATACATTGAAAATTGTATATTTGTTCAAATCTTATGCAGAAATTTAATTATTGATAATTGTTTAATAATATAATAAAATTTTATAATACAAACGTAATATTCCTTGTATTAAATGATCAAATTTAATTAAAAATCATAAATACTTTTCTAATCTTCTTAGATATACACAAACATTCAAGCTATTTTTACATTGATCCTATCAATGGTTGAATATAGTCTTATACGAATATATATGTAACGAGGCAAGAAGTATTCAATAATACATTTCTTACGTTCGATTTACCGGTATAATTCCGTCCAGTGTAGCTACCGAAGAATTGTCACATATCCACGGAATGTAAAGACCTGCTAACGCGGTTGCTGAAACGTAACCCCGATGAAAGACTGACTTTTGACGAGTTTTTCGCGCACGACTTCCTGGACCTGGAGCATGCACCCACAAAAGATAATTTCAACAAGGCTGTCAGTCTTGTGCAGAAAGCCGTGGAAATGGACAAGCAGAGCTGCCAGAGAGAAGCTTGTCACTTGTACTGCGAGTCACTTAGATACTTCATTCCAATTCTTACAAGTAATTGTATTTTGATTTGGTATATCCAAATTGAATTATTTCATTGATCACGGTGCACTCTATACTTACGATGCATCAAATTATCATTTATAGGGGTAACTCTTTTGATTGACAAATGTATTTTCAAATTAAATTTATTGGATTTAACATTACTATTTTTAATAGTCAGACTATAGTGGAATATTTTTTTTTTTTTTTTTAACTTTTTATTTAACATATACAAAATTTATCTTTCATATTAAAATTTCATATTCGATATTAAAAAAATGGCTGGTCTAATATAGATGTTAATGTCTATGAAATTTCTTTTATTTTATTTACTATTATTATATTACTGTTAAAATACTAAGAAAACTAAATATCTGTGTTGTCTTGTATTTTACAATAGAACATAATGAAACTAATTTAAATTTTAAATAGTCTAATGTAAAGTTAAAAATATTTTATTAATATATTATTAATATATATATATATATATATATATATATATATTATAAGCAAGACAAGAGATGTGCAATGGTTAATTTAAACTAAATATTTTTATTTTAATCACAAAAACCACAGTGTCTTTGAATTACTGAGTAATACATTAGATTTGACTTTTGGATATATATTAATATTTTAACTTATTATTAACAAATTTATACGTTCAGTGATTTACTGTCATAGAACTATAATTAAAGTTGCCGAATTTGTTATTAATGTAATATAAAAATTTTATTTTTATTGGATAAATTTAAAACTTTTGAGATAATGAAAAAATTTTTCATGGATATGCAAACATTTTCAAGCAATAAATCTTGTTTCAATAAGACATAAAAAAAACATTAATCATAAAATTTTACAGCTATAAATTATTAAATTATTAATTATTAATTATTAATTCATTAAAAATATGGTATAAATATAAATGAATACATTATTAATATGCAGACAAATGATTAAAATTATACACCTAAAATCATTATGCTTGTTAATATGAGAAATGCTAATCTAAATTAAAATTTTAGATCTTTTTCATGTAAATATGATTATGCATCCTAAGATAATATGCGATTGAGCGTAGTTAAAACTGTAATAAAATTTTTGTAAAATCAATCGCCAAGTAATAGAATTATGTCTTTTAAGCGCATTTCATTTAACGAAATAAATATATTGGCTGAGCAAATTTAACCGAACCAATATAAATTCTAGCAATATATTTATATTTTTGAAAAAACAAATCGTTTCTTACATTTTTCATTGTCGATAATTTTAAAACGGAAACCTGCTCGTTAGACGAGGCTGATTTTCAGAAAAAGCAGATGCTCAGGCTAAAGGTGAATGAGTACATTGAACGTGCGAAGCAGCTGAAGGACATGTACATGGAGGCGGACAAGAGGAGGTTCAGGATGACGCCCGGCGAATCACTCAACTCTCAACCCCTTTCAAGATGCGACACACATGAAAGAAATACAGCAATCAACTTTCAAGAATTATGTTAGTACGCTATTCTCTCACACAGTCTCTCTCTCTCTCTCTCTCTCTCTCTCTCTCTCTCCTCACCTTTGAATTAAGACTTCTTTCGATCCGATTGCTAAGCATATACTTTACTGATGAAACGGTAGTCTTCATTACTAAATTAATGAGTAATTTTATTTAAATGTGCATGCAACTGAACATAATTTTGCAAAACGAAGGAGAAAAACATCATCTATAAAAAGTTCATTAATTAAGACTAAAAGTTAGCATAACGAAGCTTGTTTATTACTCTTAGACGATCTTATCATTTATTATGGACCATTAATCAATTGAATAAATAGTAAATTAGCAACATTGACTTTATGTTAATAAAGGTCAATATATGGCAATTCTATAAACTTTTATTAAATATAGCATTAAATAATTAAAGTAAACAATACACGTGAAACTATGAAATTCACCAGAGCATTTGTGTTCGTTTAATATTTTTTCTTACAAATTCTCCAAATAATCTAATTAAATAATAACTCTTTTTAATTCCTCTGAGAAATAGTGCCGTATACACGTATAATGCATACAGTAACCCTCTTTCGAATTGGAAGATCGTTAAATAAAGAAATTTTATAAGCTATTTGTTTTATTAAACGTTTAAGTGATTTACAGCAATATCAATTGGCCAAATATCTTATGGAAATTAACAATGTCAACATTATTAATGTACAATAGACATTATTCTAAATTTTTCTCATGTAACATTTCAATTTAATACATAAGGCTTACTGCATAGTGTAAATGAATGTGCCAAAACATGACAAAATTAAAGAAATAATTATGGATGATCTGTTAAAAAAAATTACTCTACCTTAACTTACGAATAGATACGAGCGATTATGACAGAAAGAAATTTTACAAGTGCTTATACTTATGCTAAATGTATTAAAAAAAAACAGATGAAAGCTATTTTTGCGACATTAATGGATTAATTCGGAAATTAGATGCTTTGAATACTGTATTTTGCCCCATCCTTCCCTTCCGCCGGATGCTTGAACAGTGCAGCGTATGCGGAAACGCAATTAGGTTAAAATTTTTTCTACCTAATACGTGTTGCTTGGCACTTTATGAAATTGATTAAGTATATAAAATATAGATATAACGAGAATATGGTTTCAAAACTGATAAATTTAATTCAAAGTGAATAAGATTTTTTGATATTATAGCATTGATCTAAAATTTGGATAGTGTAAGAAAAAATTTAAGCTTAAAAATTGTTTTTGTTTTTGTTTTTGTTTTTTAATTCTTGTATACAAAAATAGAAATAAAAATTTGTTTATTGTTTATCGTGAAGTTCTTTAATTTTACGACAGCTTTTGATATCCTAAATATTGCAAAAAATATTGCATAATATTAAATAATACGTAACGTTACACACATATTGATTTAAGTGGCGATAGATATTATTTTTCAATAAATCTTTAAATAATAATTATTTACTCGCTTTCATATCGTTCGCTATGAAATCGCGTTTTAAAAAGACCGGCAAATCTTTCTAAGACGCAACTACTTTCATTTCTCTCGCAAAATAACATTTTCAATTGGCATTCAAGGTTTTGTTTCTCTATTTACAACCGATGGTCATTAACCAAAAGCATCCTATTTTCCACGGAATCAGGTAAGCTGAGCAGAAGCACATTGGCGATGCCTTCAGCCCTGGAAATAGGAGAAATTGCTGAACAGTATCTGGCCGAGGGCAATTACGAGTTAGCCATGCAAAAGTTTCAGTCCAGCCTGAAAGTCCTTGTCCCGTTGCTGAGAAAAGAGCCGCCTGGTCGCAGGAAAGATCTTCTTTCCAAACAGGTATTCTCGATTCTGAGACATACGGAAACCAGCTTTCCTTCTCTGTTCTTTCAAATTCAACATTTCTTTACCCGATTTCCCTGATTTAACAATATTTGTGTAGATTACCTTGTCTATATTTTATTTCAATGCTTGCGTTAGCTCCCCTCTCATCCACATCGCCCGTATGCGTGTACTAATGCGCGGATGGCAGCGTGGGTGGGCGGGTGGCAAGCGAGCGAGGAGAGGGGGGGGAGGAATAGGATCGTAATTTTGTTATTACGATGATAAAACTTCCTCGTCAGCTAAATTTGTGATTTCAACGTCCTTACTAAATGAAAAATAAGAAACGCATATTATAGGTATTAATAATGTTTTAGCCTACATTATCATGATATACATTGCCAAATGTAATTACGTACTGACAATTTTTCTACAATATTTACTCGACTAAAACGCTTTAATTGTACTTTGGACGATAAAAAAATTGTAACGAGTTTATGCACCTTTCTATATTCCATTAAAGAAAAAAAACGTGTTATGTAAGCTCTTTCCAAAGATCGATATAATCCATTTCTTGTGCAAGGGTTTATACAATGAAT
Organism: Ceratosolen solmsi marchali; assembly: GCF_000503995.2. Classification (NCBI taxonomy): domain Eukaryota; kingdom Metazoa; phylum Arthropoda; class Insecta; order Hymenoptera; family Agaonidae; genus Ceratosolen; species Ceratosolen solmsi. The sequence goes on from NW_011948413.1 coordinate 14,755,022, forward strand.
GTTTTCTACTTAAATAATATTGTTTTTAATTAAATTAACTATTCGGATTGTAAAATAGAAAATATATTTCGCACCGTTGTCTAACGAATAGAATAAGATATTAAAATTTTGCTACTAAACTAAAGTACATGTTGAATTAATTTTAATCTATGTTAATTTCTCAAGAAAATTAAATTACATTATCGTAAATAAAGTTTTAAAATAAATTATTCATTTAACTGGTTTTTTCGCATTTGGATATTTTGTATTATAGAATAAGTTAACGTGTAAACTAGAAGTAATACAACAGTTTTATAATTAATCATATTAAATATTAAAAATAAAATAATAATTATTAATGAAATTTCTTTATTAAATATATTTATTGACTTGTTAATCTACAAAAAAATGAAAACGATTTTTCAATGCAAATTTATTATGGTTTTAAGTAGATTAAAAATAATGTATAATGAAAGCTTTTAAATTACGGAATATTAATTATATATATATATATATATATATATATATATACACATATATATTTACAGTTTTACAATGAAATGCAGGTAATATGGGAATTTTGTCTTTACGAAATTGTTCGACTCCTTTAATTGTTTATACAAGCTCAAATATTCATTCTAACCTATAAGAATTTCAATAATATTATATAATTAATTTATTACACATTCCAGAAATTAATTATCTTTTTATCGCGTACAACTCGTTTCTTTATCCTAAAAACAGAAAGCATTAAAAATCAAGCATCTTTGAAGTTTTTTATAATCTTCATGACATTCTTATATCTATCCATTTTCTAATTACGTAAGCTCTTAATTAGCTATTCGTGCACTTATTAAGGTCTCAAAGCTTTCGAGTAGTTTAATACCAAAATTAAAACATTAAAATACATATCATTTTATAAATAAAAGAAAATAAATATCAAGTACTTTAATTACACAGGTATTCAAATGGATGGAGGAAGCTGAAAGCACTAAGAGCCTTCTCATGAGTAAAGATATGGAGAAAATTGCACAACATGCATCAGAATCTCAGGAGTTGTGTTCATTACAATAAGTAAATACAATAAGCTTTATTTAATCTTAAATACATTTTTAGTTTAATAAAAGAAAATTTTTTTAAAAAAAATTTATATTTCGTTTTTAATTACAAAACAATGTTAATCTTAAGATCCTCATACTAGTGATAAAAATATTTTTAATCGGTTCTTATTGATTTCAATTGTTAAATTAGAAAAGTATTTTTAATACAATTTCTTATTATTTAGAAAAATAAGAAATAATGTATATATCTTCAAAAGGTTCCAAATTACTATTAAATATCATCTACTTCAGTATAAACTATGTGCTTAATGTAGTTTAATAAATTCTCAACTTGATGACATCATTGTCTTATTACGTAATACAAATGTATGTTACGTAATTAAGACATTAAGATTAAGTTGTCTCTATTTTCAGCTTAAATAATGTAAATGATAATATATATGCATTGGGTATTTATCCATATATGTAACATGTGTCTGTGTGTACGTGCGTGCGTGCGTGCGTGCGTGCGTGCGTGCGTGCGTACGTGCGTGTGTGGGCGCGAGCCCGGGTGTGTGTATAACCTTTGTGTCTACGATCGAGAGCGCGCATACCCATTCGCACGCACGTTTGAACACACACACACGAACGCATATACAAATATATATCGATGGTATCTCCTTTTAGATTGAACGCAAAGAAGAGTGCAAAAATCTAAATTTTATGTGTGGGTTAAAAAACAAAAGCAGAAGAAAAATAAAAAGAGAAAACAAAATTTTGGAAAACTATTTTGAAAAGCATTAACATAGAGTCTCTCGCTCTCTTACTAAAACCTGTTTTATAATATATAACAGACTTTTTCCCAAGATGGCCGTCGAATGCAACAATATTATAAATATACTCTGAAATAAATAAAATAAACAAATAAGTTTGTTTAATTACGTGTCTATGGTGAAGCTCGTATGTGATTTGAAGTAATTAATTCCGCGACACGTGCAAACAATATTTTATAATAAAAGCAAATTATCCAATGTTTTCCGCAACTTTATATACCGTGTGGAACTGAAGTAGCGTTCGGACGGGGAAGCTTTGAAATTTTAAAGAATTTTAAAAAGACACCCGCATTACGCGAACGAATTGTTTATAATGAACTTTATAAAGACGTTAAAAATAAGTAAAAAATAAGTTAAAATAAATTAATAAGTTAAAAAATATTTTCCATAATTTTTAACATCATTAAATATGTTTTTTTATGTTGGTCTGTATAATGAGGTAGGTATCGCACGTAATTGCTATTTGTAATTTCCCCTTAATTTACACGATTATTATAATTTGCTGATTTATACGTCTATAGGCAACTAACTAATCAAATTAATATATTCAGATATTAAATGACATTGGAGTATTATATCGAGCTTCGAGGATACTTTCGAAATATCCGTATAAGCTAATGAACAATGCCATTTCCGTTTTTTTTTAAATTTCACAAAATACTATATTCTTCTACCGAGTGTCCCAATTTCGATTTTCCATTTTTCATCTAAATATTAACAAAAACACATTATTGAGTGTTATTTTCAAAATTGGTAGCCTAGCGACGAATACTATCGTAAAGGCTTATTTATCCAAAGACATGGGTAAAAGATTGTAAAATATAGCCCATCCGGAATACAAAATCCTTTGTTCGTAGTTCCATGGCGTCCCTCAGCTCAAAACGTGGCGCTAGTGTCATCACTAGCGCTTATATACGCACAGGTCAATGTAAATGCTCGCGGCACCGACTTCCGGTGCGCATATTGTATAGTCTATACATAGGCACCTAAGAGCCAACCTAACCTAACAGTCTAACCAATACTCGCACCCTCTCGCACCCTCCTAAACCCCCCCTCCCCCCGCAACCCTCGCCCGAACCAACCAAAGCGCGGCCGACCATTAGCAGCTCCACGGATCGTCTCATATATATGCACGGCGACGCACACCAACAGCATATCTCCGATCAAGGCCTCGTGGAAATTTTCCATTCCCAGGAAAGAGAGAGAGAGAGAGAGCGAGAAAGCGCTATTAGAGAGCCGCCCCTCTTTCACGTTTCCTCTCTCTCCCCCCTCCCCCCGGGTCGGCCCCACCGAAAGCCGCACACGTGACTGTTTACACAAAGCGAGGCTGACCCCCACCACGGACCGAAATCGCCCGTCGTCGCTAGTTCCTGAATCCCCCACCACATTGTCGTACGCCCCGACCGGATGTGCGACAACGTCGCAAACCGTTAAGCACATACATATGGCGCACAGCCACGGGGGTGGGGATAGAGCCTAGAGCGAGAGCCACCGCATGGGGTCGTTGGGGGAGCGAGTGAGCGAGACTCACCGAGTCAGTCGGGGGCTCGAAGAGAGCAAGGGGGAGGAGAGAAGTGGCAACGTTCCACATTCAAAATCCTAAGGCCTGCCCCGGCGAGCGCGAGAGAGATCCCAGTCTGCTTGTCCGCTGGCTCGTTGGTTCGATTCTACGTACACGTACGTGCATGCGTTAACCGAGCGGCGCTGCTCCTCCTCGCCACCGCCACCGCCACCGCCACCACTGTCGTCGACGCCGTCGCCGTCGCCGTCGCTGCCGCCACCACCGCCGCGACCGCCGCCGCTGACACTCGCAACATGTATGTCGTCGTACCGCGCGCGCAACATTACATAGTGTACGAACGCACGGACGTTCGGCTGCGCAAGTGAAGAGGGAAGAAAAGCCGGCGACCCTGCACTCCCCTTCGCGCGCGCGCGCGCGCTCCCTTTCTCAATTTCTCTCTCTTTATCTGACTATCTCTATCTCTCTATTTCTCTATCACTCTATCTCGCTCTCTCATCCTCGCTTCCTTATGCCTTCATGACATGGAAAAGCAGCGGGGCACGTGAAGAAAGAGCGAGGGGCCGGAGTCGCCGGGGAAGGTGTGGATGCATACCGAGGGCTCGGGGATAGGAACGAGCCGTGGCTGCGAGCAACGCATCGCGCTAGAGCGATTGTGCGTAGACACGCGAGTTCGCGCGCGCTTGTGTTTTGTTCGTCGAGGGCAATACATATCGGCGCGGCGCCGCAAAGTTCCGCAGGGCGGCGAGCCTCGCTTATGCAGTTCCGTGTGTCATAACGCGATAAATAAAAGGACGGTTGCCCTCGTGCGATGCGAGTGCAGCCGTGGAGTCGTCGTCGTTGACGCGGGCGGAGTGTGCGGCAAGTAGGCGGCGCCAATTCGTGTGCGTGCGTGCGTGCGTGCGTGCGTGCGTGCGTGTGTGGTGTGTGCGCGCCAGTAGCGCAGGCCCGGTTCACGCAACGGTCTCGATGTTAAATGTCAAGAGAACGCCCTCGGGGATGGCCTGCTGCTGAGTGCAAGTGCGCCACGGGCCTCGAGAAATTATGTGCATGGACGTCCAGACGAGCGAGAAGATGGGAGACAGGAGCAACATCGAGGAAGACATACAGATAGTGGAAGCGCACGTCGACAAAGGTACACAGACGCGTGCACGTACGGGCGGCGAGAGTTCGCGGCCGCCCTAAACGTTCACGGGCACTTTTGAGGTTACGTCGGAGCCTCCCTGGCTCCTCGCTCCTCGCTGAGCGTCGCGCGCCTCCGGCCTCTTACCCTTTCCCACTTTTACCCACTTTTCCCCACTTTTCGCAGAGCCGTCCGCGTGTCTCGTCCTCCGAGTGTCGTGTTCCTCGAGCGCGCGCTTTCGCGCAAACGCGTGCGCACGAGGGAGAGAAAGAAGCTGTGGTAAAAAGGCCGGCAACGAGATGGGAGAGGACAAAAGGGAGAAAGAGTCGTTTTTAAAGTGGTCGTAGTCATGGTCGTAGTCATAGCCGTCGTCGTCGTCGTCGTCGTCGTCGTCGTCGTCGTCGTCGTCGTCGTCGTCGTCGTCGTCGTCGTCGTCGTCGTCGTCGTCGTCGTCGTCGTCGTCGTCGTCGTCGTCGTCGTCGTCGTCGTCGTCGTCGTCGTCGTCGTCGTCGTCGTCGTCGTCGTCGTCGTCGTCGTCGTCGTCATCGTCGTCGTTGTGTTATTGTCGTTATCGTTTGTCTCTGGGCCTCGAATTGCGGGCCAAAAGAGCCCCCCCCCATCCCCGTCCCCAAGCAAAAACGCGTGCGCTTTTTCACACCTCGCGACTTGGTAATGTCGGCAACGGACTTAGGTGAAGCCCGGTAAGGTCGGTGTGCTCGCGGAATCCGAGATAATGCCACTGCTCTGCCCTTTGGCTCGACTGTGGCTGTCCATATTCTTTTATTGGCCAATGGATCGCGCGAATGGGTGTCGATCTCGTACAAGGAAGCGCTCGCTGCCGATACCATTTCGGTTGAGTTTCATAACGGGGCAGCGACCAGACGCGACGATACGTAAGAAATTCCATGTGCGTCAAGACGATTGACTGACTTGACGAGCCCTTTTTCTGCACTTCCCTTGCTCCAAAATCAGAATTCATTGGATGGCCGAGGAGGCGGTGGTGCGCGGTTTGTTGTAAGAGGGGGGGGGGTGGAGGCAGTAGGGTCGATGACATAACGAGCCTGCCTGTCTCTGCCCAATAGCCTCGAGTTGGTGAAGCGAGGAGGAGGAGGAGGAAGAGGCGTAGTAGGCGTAGTAGGTGGAAAGGAGAAGGCAATTCTTTGGCAATTATCCTATTATTAATTTATCTGATTTCGATAATTGTCCAACTTATTGCTATTTCCGCGATGTCCACTATGCCCTGTCACTACTACTACCACCTTTTAACAATAAGTTATATATCATTCGGTGTTGGTCGGTTGGAGCGTTACACGAGGCGTACACGAGACTTGGCGTAGCTTTAAGGTTGGCTACATGGACAACTAACTCGGTATCAACTTGCAATATGCTTTTATTTATCCTTTCCAGACGATATTTGCGTTGATAAAGTTGGGATAGAGTTGCCGCGCGGTCTTAAATTGCGCAAACATGGTTATTAGGGGGAGCCCGATTTTCGGCGCCATATAGATATTGCAATTAAAATAGTTTTTATTGGCTCGGTCAGTTTGAAAATGAAACGAGAGTCATGGACACTTCGAATGTACTCTAATTTTTTCAATTGAGCATGAATTAATTGTTAAGGGAAACTCGAGATGATTTCGCTTTGATCGAGGGATGAGTTACACGTGCTCGCTATTTAGGCATTCCCTAAATAGTTTATGATAAGGCCAGTGCGCGTTTGTAGGTGCGACTGCGAAAATTAACGATAAAATGCAGCTTGCCGATGTCAGCAATCTTCACAATTTTTTCGTCTTTCTATATTGCTCTCGTGATTACTATTGTACACACATGCATATATATATATATATATATATATATATATATATATATATATATATAAAAAGTTGATGGTAAGAAGTATTCATAATGAATTAATCCGGCATTGATAAGAGAGCAGAATTATGGCATTCTTATGCATTATTATTACATTGCGGCATAGTGCATCGGCACGCGACACGTGCATAGTTGTAATATCAATTTTTGTCGTAAAGGTATGCAATTTCTTTAGAAAAAAGAGTATCTCGTGTTACGGAAGCGCCTGTAAATAGTGGCCCAGCTGTAGCTTCGAATATTCTTAGATGGTATAATATAACCTACGCCGCGCCATCTATTTAAAGGGATGCGCGTGTAAGAGCGAAGAAAGGAAAAGGAAAAATGAAGAGAAAAAAGCATTGTGTAAAATACGGACTCGTCACCATATATGTTCCATATAAGATGATCGATGTAAAAATTTCGCAAATATCTTATGGATCCGCCATCCGCGCATTCTAAGGTAGATAAATGCTGTGATGCAAATTGCTCGACATAACTCTACGTACACGAATGGGCGATTATTATTACTTGGAAAATTCATAAAACCCTATTGGTTGGGAAATTGGCTTTCGAGTGCACGCCTATGCCATTTATAGGTATATCTAAATTCCCAGTTAAATTGCCAAGGAAGTATTTTTAATGTGCGATTGTAACTATAAAGGACAATCGAAAAGGGAATCTATTGTCAAAATAAGGAATTACTTGCTGATGACCATTAGAATAAGGATTATAGCAATTATGGCAATAAAGTAATGAGTTGTGTGTAGCTCATTTATGGCCTGATATTACAAACGCCCGCAGAACATATATATATATATATTAACACCTGTTATTTATTTTCCATTAATCGGTCATGTTTTTAAGACATATATATATATAACTTAAATATACATATAACTTAAAAGCTGCATTTTACAATATCTCATAACGGATCATAATAAATATTTAATCGGGGGAAAAGCGGTTAGTAATGTCGTTTGTAAGGTCATTAATTTGTACGTCAAACGTTTGGCGAAAATTTTCCAGATTTACAAGTCCGTAAAAAGCTATTTTGAGAAAAAGTTATGGCACTGTTGTGGCATTTAATGTTTAATGTGCCTGCATATAATTACCCAAAAACTGGCCTATAATTTTAAAAGAAAGAAATAACCGATTCGTTTACGTTTCATTGGGCAAGATTTGCAAAATAAAACATTTATTTTAACATACCTGGTCAAAGTTTTTTCTTTTTTTTTTTACACTTTATAAAGCTCTCGATTAATCTAATTAATTGATTTTTTATTCAATTATCCGCTGTAAAGCATAAAATTTAAATACTATATTATGAATGATTAGCGGCGAAATAGTATTAAACTATGCCGACAAACTATTGTAATTACAATTATTCTCCCTTTAATATATTTTTAATAATATGACAGTTAAAGAAATAAAATATGTGATAATTGCAAGCAGGTAAATAAACAACAGGACTTCCATCGCGACGATAAATACTACTGTTCTTATTTATTTTATCTTTATTATTATTATTATTATTATTATTCATATATATTAACGATAATTATTCTTTCTAGTCCATAATAATTTTTGTAAAATAATATGTTAATAAATTTACGTAAAAATTTTGAAAAAGGAGACTATACTGAAATTTTAATTTTCATAATAATTTATCTTGAAGTCGTTTAGAAATTAATGGTGTATTTACTTAAAAATATTATACGTAATATTATATACCCGTTCCATGTAAAACGATCGTCCAATGCTTTTATATAATTCTACAACTTTTAATTTTTATAGAAGCTTTTAAGATAGTCGAAATTATTTTTAATAATTCTGCTAAGCGATTACTCGTACAAAAAATTTAGTCTAATTTTGCGTAACATTAAAAATATAATAAGAATACGTATGTTGAATCACCGCATCGGACATTTAAATTCATGTAAGATATATCTGAGTTTACAAGTTAGATTACATGATTATGTGTAAACGACACTTTACTGTTGACTTTTTACGACTGTTTATTGTCTCGTCGATGAGTATAATATAACACGAATAATTTGTGATTTCATTTGAAATCAGTAATTTTTTTTTTTTTTTTTTGTCTATATTTTTTGATTGTTGAAGAACATCGTGTACGAAGGAATCATCCTGTATGCGAATAAAGTTCGTATTTATTCCTTATTTTCTATTTATTTCATAGAGTATAAATATAAAACGGAAACAATTGGTGCTCCCAAGTTTTATTCGGTAAGAACGTCTCATCGTTATTAAAATTCAAATTGACAAATATGAGGAAAATAATTTACAATAGTTGCTATTCAGATTTCGCAATAAATACGAGAATTCAATGTATTTTGACGAATATTTTGAACGTAAATCGTTATTTCTTGTATCGTATATTTATTAATTACAATTTTTATGATGTTTGATTATTTTTATGTATTATTAAATTAAACGATAAAGCTATTAGTATTGTTTTTTTTTTCTTTTTTTCTTTTTTTAAGAATTGTTATAAAATTATGTTTATACATAATATTATTAGAAATACTTGATTTACTAGAATTAAGCATTATATTATAATTAACTATTATGTATGATAATCATCGATTTTATAATTGCAATTTATACTTTAATAAAGTGCTCAACAGTAATTCTAGTATTGTTGTAGTTATCGTAAATTGATGTATAATAAAGGCAACTGATAACCAACACTTACGTTTTCATTGATAAAATTGTAGGAAATTAATGGTTTAATACCAATGCATTAACTATTATTACAAAAATAGAATTTCTCAAATACTTTATTAAAAAACTTGTAAGGTTTGAAATTAAATGGTCCTTTTTTTTATTTTTCGTATTTTATTGTTTATAACGGCAGTAGCATAAATGAAATTCACCTAATAAACTGAACGTTGAATATTTATAATTACAATTATATTTGATTGTTGCTCGATTCAAGTTAAGACATACATTCCAAGCTACAAAATAATTAAACGATTTATATACATTTTATTCCAACGTTTCTACAAAAATCAATATGCGATTATATACTACCAATGATGTTATAATTTTCAGTATTATTAATGTAATGACAGTACGTAAAAAATTTTCTAATCGTAGTTTATCGACAGCATTATAATTCATTTTTATTGATTTTTTAATTTTTTTTTTTTTTTTTTTTAATTTTTATATTGAGGCGTGTGTACCTTCCGCGCGGAATTAATGAATTGTTCTTAACTTCAGGTACAGGTATTCGTTAGGTATTTATAATTTAGTCGATTCAACCTGTAAAGGCCATGAAATTTAATATTTATTTATTATTGATATTTAGCTAACAATCGTCATTATTATTGGTTTTAATTTCGTTTATAAATATCAAATAATGCGAATAACCTTATGTGCAACATTAAGTGAAAAATATAACGGTTATGGACACTCCTTTTATACGTTTAATAATGCAGGATTACACTACAATTGTTATTATTACTTTGACAATACTCTAATAATAGGAATCAATCCGAATATATAAATAATTCATCTATCGATAAGGCAGTAAGTTTAAGTTTGACTTTAGTTATTAGTCTGGTATAGTTAAATAAAAAAAAAATATATTAGGCGAATCGTTGAACAAACGCACCTTTAATGTAACTCGGTGATTAGGTTAATGTGCCATTTACACAACACAAAATTCCATTCTGCAAAGACAAATATTCACAGTATTAACTTATTCACAAAAATACAACGTAGACATTTTAATTGTATTGACATAAAAATTCGGGCTTTTAAGGTGACTCTGGCTTCTTTTTTTTGAGATCTTGTAACGACCTCAAACTGTTAACTGGCCCCATTAGTTACTTATTGTATCTTTCAATGTAATACTTAAATTTCAACTATTATAGAAACATATCTAATGGAAAGAAAGAGAAAAAAGAAGAAAAAACTTGAAATGGCCATGCAATCCTAATTCTATCATAAAATTATTGAAAATTACCTGTAATTACAACGATACTACTATACATTTAATTGAAACAAATTCCAAATAAAAATAGGAATTTATGGAGAAAATATTTAGAAAAATGATGATCAAATTACTGGTAATACGCTACCATGAGTCATCCTAGCTTTACCATTATTTGTCGCGTGTTAGTTGACCAATCGTTGAAACAGAACCTGAGTTTCCAATACAACTTGGATTCGCGCATGCGCGGACGTGCACCGTAATAAAGAATAATAGTATTATCCAGGATTTTCAATGGGAGTGCTTGCTATATACCTATGCGAATTAATCCCATATAAAGCTACATCAAAATGGATGTAACGAATAACCTATTTCGATTAACGCAACGTCTACATTGTCTTTGCAATATAATCGCCCCCCCCCTCCCCCCATCAACGCTGGAATTAAGAGTCCAGAGCGATGCCGAGGAAAAAAAAAAAATATCACTACACACGCTGCCCACCATATTTAATATTTATTCCATCCTCGTATTCGAATGCACGGCTCGGCTGACAATACCTCGTGTGGCATGGACTAGATTCGAGTACGCCGGTGCTCCCACTACTTCTACTTCTGCGCCACTACGTGAGCTTCAGCACCACACACGGCATAGCCCAGGGATTTGCGCGCGCACGACTAGAGGCACACATGCACGCATCATGTCGCGCAGGAACCGACGTATACCCAATACGGAGTGAAAAGTGTGCGTGCGCGTAAGATAGCGGGGCGCCAGTACCACCAGTGCCTACCGTATTCTCTCACGCACACATAGTCGAGCGACTCGTCGGCTCGCGCCAGTACCTGGCTAAAGGCGCCCGAATAGAGAATGTGATGTAACAAAAGAGGTAATTCACGAGGCGAGCCGAGGGCTCCCGAGCCGACCTTCGGACAATCGGTATGA
>NW_011948413.1:14766285-14806285 GCF_000503995.2 Ceratosolen solmsi marchali
GGAAAGAGATAAAGGCAGCGCGTACGAGCATTTGGTGGCTTTGTTACTGCTGCTGTGTTGCAACTCGGCTCTTGGCCGCCATTTTACAAATTCGCGAATGAGACTCCTAGGGAGACAGGATGATGTTTTACAGCCTTTCGCACGCCTCATCGCGAGTTTAATGCTCGATTTGAGTAAACGAGGGCCCCTTGATGAGCCACTTTACTCCCACGTTCCTTTTGCGCTCGGCGCTTCCTTATCTTTTTCCATTTTTAGAGGGCTAATTCTCCAGCGAGAAAAAATGCCTTTTTTGGTTGATTTTACTAGTATCAAGTGAAATGATCCGAGGGGTCAGATAGAGAAGGAGAGAGAGAGAGAGAGTAACAGTAATACCAATATAAAAACGTTCAATCGTTTGGATTTCCGCGGTGATGTATTTCGTTCAAGATTACATAACATCATTTGCCAGCTTATATTACTTGCACCCTAATATTAATATATATGATACAAATGCCATACAAAATTTGAAACCGTTATTCTGTACAAAAGAAAAAAATATCCCATAAAGTACAAGGTATGAGTAGCGCGCGAACGATATTGTGTCGTCAGTTTGGAAAGAGGGGAACAACGCAAGAGTCACTAAACTCTACATATATGTTGATTTAAGGTTCTATATACGTATGTTGCATCGACGCCATCTTGGTGTCTTCCAGGCACGCTTTCACCCCCACCACCGGCGCATCTATACCTGCGCGTGCCTTTATATTTTGCATAGCAACAGAAATAATGGATGGACTGGTTGTAAATAGATTCTTTAAAAATTTCCAACGTTGCCGAAACGCTGTTAAAGACAACAGGCCCCAAATGTCGCCACTCTCCGCTTAGCTTCAGTGATGTTGGCAAGCTTTAAACAGGCAAGCTTGGTCATGTGATGTGTATTAACTCGCCGACCAATAGGAATATTGCGACGTTGCCTAGTGCTCATAATAAAGCATTTATGATACATTTCTTTAGATACATTTATTACAATGGGAGCTTTTGTATAATATTACAATTTTGGCGCGTTATATAATAAGTGCTTTGAGCTAAAATTAGACTAAGCAATCATCGTAAAAGTGATTTTCCCATTATTCGTCGTGAATCAATCATCCTTGTCTTCGTTGCGCTGAAAATCATGTCTATGACGGGGTGGGGGGCTGTATTTTGTACCAAATACTAATACCTCATACACCTGTTTATATGTTGCTTACTATGCTTATTTATAGATATATATATATATATATATATATATATATATATATATATATATATGTAAGAGACGATAGCATTGTAAGTCTAACGTGATAAAACGTATAGAAAAAGCTCGGGTAAGGTATGTGGGCGTGTCTATCTAGCGCTTTCCACGAAGATCCGGCAACGTCGCGCGCTCGTAAATCAACTTTAAAATAATAAGTATAATGTGTATGTCGGTCCAGTACATGATCTCTCAGCGCCGCTTTTCCCAGTACGTAAGGCAATGCGCAGATCCGCGATTAGGCAGTCAGGATTGGCTGGGTTCTGCGCAGCTTCGGTTCTCCCACCGCTGTTCCTACGATTTTCAACCCCTGTATAATGTCGACATAACCTCCCCACTACGCATTAAATCCCTCATGCTGAGAGACGCATGGTGGGGGATGAGTTTGGTGTGAGAGCAAAATATAGCTATATACTTAACGAAACATTTGCCAATCTTGGCACTTTGCCTGAAAGAGCATATCGACCATGCGATGTTGTCACGTTTGGCGGCGCGTGGGATGGGGAGATGAGGATGGGGGGGGGGGTTAGAGGCACTGGGATCTCGCTACGCTCTTTCTCGTTTAGCGTTTTCTCTCTTTCGCACTGCCTTTGCGCTGCTGAGACCTGGACACTCTTTGAACCGTATGTACATGCTTTTACAAATCCGCCCGTGGTACACGATGTGGAGTTGATCGTCCATAAGATCGATAGTGCGTTTTTAAATCGGGGTAACACTCGTTTATAAGATCATTAATTACAATTATGATATATATATTACGGAGCTTTGGATTTGATTAGTATTCGAGAGATTATAGTTAGAATGTAACCAACTTAATTTGTACAATTTAAATTTTATTATAAACATTTAAAACTTGTAATGTCTTGCCCGTTAAAATTAGTGGAAGAATAAATAAAGTAATAAACATATGCAAAGATACAAATTAATTAATAGTAATTGCAATTATTTTATTTTAAAAAAAAAAGAAAGAGAAAATAAATATCTCGATCATGCAATAATAACGAGGGGAATTAATTTTGCTTAAATGTATTATTAATTCATTATTAAACTAACATAATTATTATATCAGTTCCAAAATAAAAAGAAAAAGAAATTCAATTGTTGAAAGTAGTACTAAAATTCTCGCTTGTATGCAATTCTACTTAAGACTTTTATAATAAAATTGGTAACTTTAAAAAATTACAAGTAACTATTCTATTTAAATATTATTACAAAAGGTTTTAAATCTAACCAAATAAGTTATTAAATTGTTATTATTGTCAGTGAAAATTGCATAGAATACTTAATAAAGCAGAAAAACTTTTAATAAACAATTTCCAAAGTCAATTTTAATATCATGAATTACAATTATAAGAAATAATGAAATCGCATGTAAATTTAATTATAAGCCTTTAAAAAAAACGTATAACTAAAAATAAATCCATTAAATTTTTTCTCTAAAAATAATCGTGATTTAATAGTATAAATAATAATAATGGAACAAAAAATGGTTTTGGAAAGTCCACATTCATTGGTTTTATCAAGCAATATGATATACTCTGCAAAAAATGATTCAAAAGGGCGATGAGTTTTTTTTTCTTTCTTTTTTTTCTACCAATTAACGTCAAAACAGCCACGTTGGGGCGACTTGACTACGCAAGGGTCATTATGTCCAATAAGCGTTGAGAAAATTAAAATTAACTTTCTAATATCATTTAATATCAAAATTTAAATCAATGTAAATCGAAATTAACATCATTGACATGATATAGTCATTCGGTACGTTGAATAAAGACCAAATTGTTTAGTCATGAATTTTAAAAAATCTCATCCAATTTCAACTAAAACCAGTTCTATATTTTACAAATAAAATTCAAACTTCTAGTATTTTATTTTATTATTTTTTTTTTTTTTTTTTAAATATTATAACCTATAATTTTACTATTGCTTTATTTGTTTTATATTATGAAGGAGGAGAGTATTCCATAAAATTGTTAAAACAAAACAAAAAAATAGTTATTGCTATGATATTTAATGTAAAATTCTTAATAAAATGTTAATACTATCAAATGGGGCATAATTACGAGGCGTAGTAAATTTTTAAAAATCATGGAAAAAAAATACAAAATTATTAATGGTAAATTCAATAGACATAAGTTAAATTATAATTCTGATTTTCATAATTATTATTTTGTTTACATACATCCAGAAGGCTCTAAATATTGTAAATTTTAAATTGTATTGAATTTATAAGAGCAGAAGTGTAGTTTGTATTGTTTAAATACGTTAATCCTATGTAGTATTAACGAAACAATTACAAGGATAAATAATTTATTGCATCATGTATTTCAATTTATTATTTTGTGATTTAATTCCGCAGTTTTATAATAAATACGTGCACCTTCAAGACATTTTGTAAATTCGTAATCGAAAAACCATAAGTTATTTCAATGCTTATATTCATCCATTACATGAATATATAAGAAAAATCTCTCTCTCTCTCTCTCTCTCTCTCTCTCTCTCTCGTACCCACAATATATCAATATGTATAATATAAGAGGAAATATTTGTTATGCTATTTTAATAATTTTAAATAATTACTAAAACAACTAATTTTATAAAATTATGTAGCGTGATTTATTTGTCGCTCAATATAAACTTTTTTTATTTCAACATTGATATAAATGTTTTACTAATTACGTTATTGTTAACTAATCCTGTCATTATTAACTAACGTAGTATAATTAATTATTTAATGAAAATTTAATCTTAAAATTTTTTATGCCTCCAGTTTCGTAATAAACAAATAAACAAATAAAGATAAATGAATATTGAAATTGTAAATTTTGTAAAATATCTTATTTAAAAACGAGCGTTAAAAATTCTTATCAAAAATATCACAAATATTAAAGATTTTTAGCGTTCTTTGCGAATTTTTTTTTATCTTATACTCACTCACTCAACTCAGTCAGCATGATTATTAAATATAATAATTATAATGGATTATGCAAAATTATTTTTAAAGTTACTTTGTAATAAGTTTGTTATTAAAAAAAAAAAAATGTATATTTGGTTACTAATTATAATTATGTAATACGTTATATTTGAATTTATAGTATGAATAATGTAGCAGAATGACTATTGTTCATAAATATTTTTATTTACGGTTTATTTACTTTTTGTTATTTGAAAGGAACGAAACGATTAAGGAAATAAATGAAAATAAGTCAATTTTATCTATGATTATATTATTATACGTTTGTATTTATACTCGTGTCATGAGGAATCAAAGGAAAAAGGAGAAACAATAAAGCATAATGACGTCTATTGCATATAATACTTGTGTTAACAGAATTATAATATTACCTTAATTTTATCTTATCGAGTAATCAAATTAACACTGTATATTTTTTCAATTTTCAGTCTATTATTTACTTATAAATTGGTCTGATTCAGATGGAGGATTGAAAAAAGAACAACACTTACACATTTTCTTCTAAACTATAGAAATTTCTTCATAAAGTTAAAATTTTTTATAACTTTCACTGCAAAATTATACGGCGCATAAATAATATACAGTAAAAAGAGTAAAATATTAATAATTGAAGGAATAACGTGAAATATCGATAAAAATGGGTGTTTTACAATACGAATGAGGCATGTAAAATCAAATCATAGGAAATAAATGAAACAAAAACATTTAGTTTTTATATAAAATTTTTATTATACCTTGTTGAAGCATACATAAAGAATGAATTAAAAACAGAAAGATAATTGCCAAAATTACAAATGTCAAAGTTTTGTTTTCAATTTGTTAATAATTTGATTAATCAATTTCAAAATATAGTTCTGAAACAAAAACGCAAATATATACTCGACATATAATAAAATATGAGAATTTAAACGAAGTTAACAATTATAGATTTACATGGCATATTTGCGTTTTTGAAAAGTGATTTTTTAATATTTCTTTGTGACTAATTATTTAGCTTTCTTTATAGCGAAATTATTTTTTCCTTCAATTTGTCACATACTTATTTCATTTCCCATTATATATTTTAACTTTAGGATTTAAATCTATTTTTATATTGTTTTTTTTTTTTTTTTTTTAAATAATTAGTGATAATTAGTAAAATACTCATCTACAACAATGTTACAATGGTTGATTGTTTGGAAAATAATGATTATTTAAAAATAATTATGACATTTAAGGATGAGCAAAGCGCATCGCATTCATTGTAATAATTACATTTTGTAGGAGACATCGACATTTATGATCTAATAATGGTAATAAAGTAGACGTGTTGTATGTCGAAGCCACTGTAAGAATTTCTATATTAATTTTCTAATTTTCTAGAATTTTCTAATATTTTTATAAATTAGATGATTAATGATTTCTTAAATCGTATACTAAATAAAATTGTTTCAAGACGATCCTCATTTATCTATCATGCTGACTATTAAAATCGTTGTTTAATGTGTAATTATATAAATTGAAGTTTTTCTCTTCACTTGAAATAATTATTATTTTTTTATTTTGAATTATCTACAATACCGTATCCCTCGTTGCTTAATAATTAAATGCTTAAAATATTTTGTAAGTAGGTTACAATATAATTATAATAATAATCTATAAAATTATAACAATAATTTTACGAAATAATTTAATTTTCAAAGTTAATCACTCATTATATATCATAAAGTTCTAATAAATATTTTGTCATAACCAGTCATGTACATGACATTATCAGCATCGAATTATTTAACATTATTATTCGTAATAACTAGCAAAGTAGGCCGGCAATACTTATTATCAATTAATTAAGTCCATCGAATGTCGGAAATTTATTAATGCATAAATGAAACATATTTAAAGGTTTACAATATATTGTAGTTATTTTGATTGGAAAAAATTTAAGCCATAATCGAGTTAAATGCCTGAGACTTTCTCGCCAGGAAAGCACAACTTTTGCATATAAGACTCGATCGTTTGTTATTTACGTTTATATGCGTTTGTTTAATAATGTCTTCTCGGTATGCAAATGCGGAGTGTAGTAGTGAAGATAACTCTAAACATCGAAGAGCGTTTGATCAGTAGACATTCATCTTGTTATTATTATTGAGTACGAGCATCGATCTAAAACTCAAATAACTGATTTAAGTTTTTTTTTTTATGAAATAGTGGATAAAAATTTCGTATTTATTATTTTCATTATGGCAGTATGTTAACAATTTTGAGAAAAATCATAATATTGTGTATATAGAAAAAAAAAAATATATATATGTATATATATTGTATTATTAATAATTTTTAAAAATTGTTTGGTTATTTAACATTATTCTAAAATGAATAGTAAAGGCTAACAAAATTTATTTATAAAAATAGCTTTTAAATTTTTACTTGGCATATTTTTTAAAAATTTCCTAGTCCAGTTGATTTTATTTTATGCGTGCGTGCGTGTGTGTCTTTAGAAAACATCATATATTGAATTTTGCCATGAATTTAAATCAAATGTGCTGTAACCAAACAATTTTCAAATAATTTTTCAATTACTTTACTCCTTTCCTTCCATAATGCAAATTAATCGAAGATTCATATTTGCTTATTTTAATGTATACGTAGTCATATAGAGTAAAGTTTATTAATTTAAAAAATAAATACATTCGTAATACATAGAGCTTCTTTGTTGCATACATTTTATCTAAGTATAATTTAAAATAGTACCTTGACATTTTTTAATGTATTTGCATTCTATATTATAAAGTCATTACAAAATATATATATATATATAATGAAAAATTGTTTATATAATATTTTCTATGCTTGACAATACATTATATCGCTGCACAATGAAAATGAAAATTTGGAAATTTTCGAAAACCTACCCGCATATATGTACTATGCGTACACTTACATAACTGCAATCCTAAAGTTTCTATTATTATTAAGCGAAGCACTTCAAATACGTGGTTTAGTATTATTACTTTAATATTACAAAATGAAATATGATGATCAAATAAATTTCGGTTTCACGTTTTCTGCGCGCTGGTTATACGTATTTATTCTGATTCTCAACCTATCTTCCGACATCGGACCGTAACCTATTCCCATATTGTATTTAAAATAGTCAGCGATGCTCCGAGTGGTTTATTAAATATGATGTATATTACACAATAAAATATGCGACTATTTATATATTAATTGCGCTACTTAGTATTCCCTCAAGAGCTCGAGGTAACATTATTTAACTTTTGTCATTGTTTTAATTATAGTCGCCGATGATTTATAGAGAAAATTATTATCATTCAAACGTCGTTTAAAGATATTATAGTTGTAAAAATATCGGTTGTAAACGAATGATAATTATATAACGAAAATTGCCTTTTGCATTTATTTTAGCACGTTCCTATAATTCCAGTATTATTATATTTTATACCTTTAAATACACATTGCGTAGTTGCTAATAATGAAACCTTTTCTGAAAATATTACTTCATCGTTATAAGGACAAGAAAAAAAAAAGGTAAAATGTTGAATACAAATGTAAATCTGTAATTCCATCCGAGGCAGTTGATACGATATTTCTCTTGTAACTTTAAGTATTATTGGTGGTTATTGGTATAAGGCCTTCTAAATATCTTTAAAAATCTTTGCTAATGGATGTTTAACCGTTACATAATTTATGTCGTTTATGTCAAAAAGTGACAATAAAACTGTTAGATAACAGAATAATTGTTTCACTCGCGATGATCATTAATTTATGAGTAGGAATCGTTATATTTTAATCGTTTAAAGAGGAGTTAATCGAGAGCGTTGTATTTTTAGAAAATGGTTTGAAATTTTCGATTTTTTGAATATGTTCTCGTGGTCTTGCTCGTTTGCTTGCTCGTTGCCTTGTTCACGCGCATACGCACGCATCTACGCCCGCGCACGTGCCCATACAAATATAGTATGCCATTCAAGCATCATTAAGATTCGTCAAGGGTATTTGAGTTCAGTCTCTCTTATCGTGGTGAGTTAGAGCCTGCATTCCCTCTCTTGATTCATCTTATACGAACACGTCATTATTCTTTTTAAAATAAATAACTAGGTCTGAGGGAATAACCACTAGTTCAGTAAAAATAGTTGACAGTCGCTTGATATACTATTTAATGCCGTGAGAACTTGGTTGTGTCGGAGAATTAAATATTCCATAGTAAGATGGCATCTAACATTCGGCATATAAGGTGTAACTTTTCAGTTCGATCCATCATTCCAATTAAAAATATTTTTTCAATTGCCTGCACAATAATAATTGTAAATAATGTAAACAAAATTAAGGAACTGCCATTCAAGGCAATTCATTGTTTCTATCATTCAACGTAATTACCGTTTTTACATACCAGTATCGTATAAATATGAAAATTATCTAATTTGAAATTTTTAATTTAGATATTGTAAATTAATTATATATTTTTTTAATCGATACAATTTAATCTAATAATTTATCTAGTATTTAATATATATATATATATTTTTTTTTTATAACAATATAACATTTTTATTGTATTGTAATATCTTGATTGAAAGTATAGCACAAGTCAGTATTTCATAATATGTCTTCACTAGATGATTATATTGATAAATAATCGGTTTTATTTGACCGTGAATTTTTTTTAAAGCGAAAGAAGACTTCTAGTTCTTTTGATGTATAGATCGATTATTTCTTTATGGAATTGACAAACATTAATTTATTTAAAATTGAAAATATTTGCGTCACCGATAGAATAACACTAAAATTACTTAATTCGCGCAAACGAATTGAGGGAGAATCGTTAGCCTTTTTTTTGTTTGTTTTAGGATTACTTTATAGCCGGCGGTGTATAAATAATGAGTTTCATTTTTTTTTGCTAATCGCTATGATTCCAATTTAGTTGAAGAAATAAAAAAAAATTTTTACTTAGATTACCAAATATTCATATATATATATATATATATATATATATATATATGTGTATATATAATATATCAAAAACCAAATCGATAAAACGAACTTTATTTATTTACCGCGATAATGTATGATTTTTATTTGTATTAATGTATCATTGAAAAATAGTATAAAATTTTATTATAAATCGCTGTTTTCATAAATAATTTTCATAATAGTCAATAATACAATATTTATTGCTGAATGTACTGTGCGTTTTTACTGTCCAGATGAAATTGATATTCATTGTGTTTAGAGAATGCATTCTTATACAAGATTTTAAAAAGGTTTAAGCAGACACATTACTCTCCTATTAAATAATTAATATTAATGTTTAAAAAAAACTCTATAAATTGTATATACTTTAAAGAGATTTAGTAAAAAATTGATACCCTCGAATATTATATTACTTCAATATATACGTACTTTTGTATTTTATTGTATTTCACTAATGGTGAAATCGAGATAATTTAACAACTATAAGAAAATTATTTATCACGATACCATATAATTATATTTTTATTATTTTCGATGCAGCAAATGTATAAATCAGAATTATTTCAGTTTATATAATAATTATTAGTGAATTAATATTCTTTGAGTAATAACAAAATATTTATATTTGATATAAATGTATTTTATTTATGATGCTATCTTTTGTTTATTTAAAACTACCTTGTATTGTGCAATATAATTTGATTGTTGTGCAGTCTCACTAGGGATTGATGCATTAATTATAAGTTTTAAACCATTTTATGATTAATTTCTCCGGTTTTGAAACGTTTTATAGTTATATAAAAGTTTTATAAAATATTTTTACATTACGAAGTTTTGATAAATTCTTTATGTTTGTTTGTCGTGTATTACATTAGTTTTTACAGAATATATGAAAATGTGAAGTGATTTAAAAATGTCAATACACATCATATTATTTGTATTATTAAACGTTATTCATTATATTTATTTATTTCGGTGAATAAGTTATCGATAAAATTATTGATATTAAAAAAAGGTTTCAGGAAGCTTCTAATAATTATAGCCGATCCACGAGAAATTATCCTTTTAAATAATCTAACTTATTTTTGATGCTTTTTCATTGAATGAACATTGTCAATTTTAAAGTTTTATTCTATTTTATTGTAATCTACTACGAAGTGTGTAAATTAAATATGCGGATAAAATATTGAAATTACACAGCTCTGGATGTGCAATAAAAACAAGTGTCTTATATGTCGCAGTAAACAATGGTTTTTGTAATAAAAGAAAATTTCTTCGTACTTAAAATAATAAAGTGAACCGTAAAACTGAGAAAAACTGAAAGTAACGATAATAAATTTATAGAGATCTGCTGATAAAAAGTATTAAATATACATCGAAAATTCGGCTTATAGTTTCGAGATTAAATTCGACAAACTTAAATTTAAAAA
This sequence comes from Ceratosolen solmsi marchali, assembly GCF_000503995.2. Classification (NCBI taxonomy): domain Eukaryota; kingdom Metazoa; phylum Arthropoda; class Insecta; order Hymenoptera; family Agaonidae; genus Ceratosolen; species Ceratosolen solmsi. The sequence goes on from NW_011948413.1 coordinate 14,776,931, forward strand.
ATTCAGTAGTAGATTTATTATTACATTCGGTGATATATTAATCATAAGCAATTTTATATAAATATAATTTATTTTTATTATTGATATAAAAACTTATTAATATGCAAAGGTATAAAACGAATGGAATATATGATTTCAAAATAAAATTTTCAAACATAATTCACTTTTCGTCACGTACCAAGTAAAATTGTAAAATCTAATTTTTTTAAACCCAAGTAATAATAATAACTTGTTTATTTATCATTGGTATAATTGTAAATGTTTAATTGAAAAAATCTTTACACGATGTGAAATTAATGAGTTCTCAATTCTTGTAGTTTGTATTATCGAATATTTTAAAGAACTTTTAAAATTTTAGTGTTTATTATACCGATTAAAAGTCAAACGATTGTAACTAGTTTAGCCCATTCATAAATTTTAACAAACTAGTACCTTAATACAAAAAAAAAATTTTCTTTTAATGGATCCATCTAATGTAGATCTATTTCTAAATGTAAATTTCTAATTCTATTTTTAATGTAAATTTCTAATTCTATTTCTAATGTAAATCGATTTCTACTTTTTGTTTTTTAATGAATATAATTACAATTTTATACATTTGCTGTGAATGTGAATTCTGATAAAAATGAATAGGCAAAGCCACTTCTTGTATCAATGAGAGTAATTAATTTGAAATGGTTTTAAGCTGAATGAAATTCTAATAAAAAAAAAACAATTTACCAATACTGATTATTCTTTTTTTTTTTTTATTATTATTTTTTTTTAATTAATATTTTACAATTTTTAATGTACCCTGTGCATATAATTATAATAATATATCTAAATTGATCTATATATCCGTTTTAAGCATAACTAAATAAAAAATTTCCTTCATCTAATGATTTGTAATTGTACGTACACTTTTAAAATTATTAATAATATTATATCGTTATTATTGACTTTTTTTAAATTTTAATATTTCAGTATTTATAACGAAGCAAATTAAGATTGATGGAATTTTTTTGCGTACTATTTTCCGTAAAGTAGATATTCCTGTCACCTGTGATTTTGTACGCAGATTAGATCGTACAATTATCTTCCCATTCGTGATATATGGAGAGAGTATAAAACACAAAATTTCTTATTCCTTGAACAAACGGAGAAACATATACAAATAATATTCGAAACATTCAAGAATATTATAATCTAATTTTATTTCCTTTAAAGAAGATACTAACGATTGTTATGCACAAGGTGAATACTAAGATATTTGCAGGAAAACAATTCGATTATGATTACAAAAAGCCCCTATAATTTACTATTTAATCTACCTTGCGTACGAGAACTTATTTTAGTAATTTCTGAAAATATTTTTTATTTAGTACGTGATTCTTAGAGAATAACAGATAACGTTTCATAATACATAAGTCATTATATATGTTTTTATTTTGCTTATGTCAATGAAACTGTAGAAAGTAATAAATAAATGTATATTCAGATTATATTTTAATTTTTGAAATAATTGTTTTTAGAGAAATATAATCATCTTTAATTTCCATGTTGATGGCATAAGGCTTTTGGTGAGGTTTTGTCATGCATCTTGTATGCAGCGATTGTATGTAATTACATGTTTATATATTCGTCATAATGTTCGAAGTCGAAACGATTAATAATAACAACATAAATTAGTACAAGTTTCATTTATTTTGCACACCTTATAAATTTAAATGAATTTAAACAAACAAGTACTTTATATACTTTATATAAATTTTGTTATACTCACTTGTTCGACATTGAAAGATTTTAGTATAAAATTGTATTTTCGTAATTTTTTATATTTTCAATAATAATAGTATGTTGTAAATTAAAAATAGTATGTACAATAGTAAGCAAATGATTATTAAATTATGTAAAGTAGCACAGTAGATAAAATAATAATATAAATTGAAACAAAATATTTTAATACATTTTGATAGTATAAAAATATTTAAATATTAAATCGTTTTCATCTTAGTTATAAATACGATATTTTTTTCCGTTTTATTTTTAGGTAATTTATGAATATTTTGTATATATTAGGATCTTAATTTTTTACAAATACGTATTGATAAATATTTAGACGCACTTGTCGGCGTACGTTTTCTTTATTTCATCAGTTTCCTCCTATAATTTACCTTTAGGTGTTTATGTATTTATTTACACATAAAATGTTTGGATGCGTAGTAGTACATAGTCGGTTTAAAATAGTAGAGCATTTTATGGTTAATCGGATTATCGCTGCAATTAGTGTATTGGAAACGTCTTGCATGTATTTCGTATTTTAATATTACAAATTTAGATATCTATCTTTTGAAGATTAAATTCTTAAAATGGTATATCAGAGTTGCGTTTACTTTTAAATAAATAATTAATTTAAGTGCTCGAAAATCGTATATAATTTGTCTATAATTTATAATTTTCTTGCATAGCTTTTAGCCCATTGTGAAATTGGAAAATATGTGAAATGTGTTTCATGTGAATTTTAGTAAAATAAATTAAATCAGTAAAAATAATTAAGAACAATTGTGTCGGAAATTGTTGTAAGATATTTCTAATAATGTAGCAATTTATTAGCATTTTTTTTTAGCGATTCAACAAAGTTTTCCCGATCAAATATTTAATATTTATCTGCTTTAAATTATCCATATTTAAAAATTATAAAATGCGTATATACAATTAGCTCAATTTTTAATTAATTTTACTTCGGAATAGAGATAGTAATATTATTGCAAATTTGAAGTATTTTTTAGAAGCATTTAGAATTAATTTAATCTTTTAATTTAAAATAGAGATTTTTTTCATCGATAAATATGCGTCTAAACCATTTCATGAAATTACACGGTTAATGCACGAATGAATTATTGTGATATATAATGTCCATTATGTAAGCGAAATGGCTTATTTAATGGAATAAACATCTTTGTATGCGAAAATGAATACAATTATTCCTTGCCACTTGATTCATTGGATCAAAATAATTACAAATCTTATTTTATTTTTATAGCTTTTGTTTAATAATAAAATCTGAAATAATTACATTACATTAATTTAAACGGAAATCCAAGCGATATAAATATTGAATTGTTTGCTAGGCAACTGAGCAAATAAATATATCCAATATGAGGTGGAAACTGATAGATTGTATATCTCGATTCCTCGGTTAATCATTTATTAGACAGTAGTGAACGAGATGATGGAGCAAGCATTGTCAGCCGTAATCACATAATATATTGATGTAAAATGTTTCAGAAAAGAAAATGTAAAATCAAATGAAACGGCAAATATTGAAGTTTTTGAGTGAATGATTATTATTGACAATAAATTTACAATTAAATCTAAGCCATTAGTTGATAGAAAATCCCACAAGTGAATATGATTATGTATGGTTGTGAAATATAATAATAGCAACGGTGGCTCGGTAGTTAATATGATTCATGAAGTTGTAAGATTCGTGAAATTCTATAAATCTAATTATTGTATTAAGCTTTTAGGCAAAGTTGAATGAGCGTAGAAGTTCAAAAGACGAAGCATCTCCTATTTGAATAGTAATATAATAGTAATGTGTTGCACGCTGGGATTAGAAAGCGAATCAGCTCTCTTATAATAAATTTGTTAATTGTACAAATGATACAAAAATTTTTAATTTACGACTTGCATGATAGAAATATCTTTACTGCAATAATATCTGCACCGAAGTTATTAATGGCCATTTATTAAAAATATGACAAATTAAAATAGAGTGAAACTTTTTATTTTATATTTCAAGTATTGTCATACAATACTGTATTTGAAATAAAATTATAATAAGTAAATTCAATGTAAATCTTGTTCATATGCGCTTGTATAAGAGCGCGTACACACACGCGCGCACAGACACGAACACTCACGCGCGCGCGCTTATTCTTTTTATGATTATTTTTATCTCTAATAATATGTTATTTATATCTTGCAATATATTTTATTATAGTATTCAGTTATGTTTTATTATATAGGATAAAATTATCCAAGCATGTAAATTATCTCCAACTTTTTGTACATAATTTAATTTACAAGCTTTATGATTAATCTTCATTTGGATCTTTTTATATCAATGACTAATATTTGAAATTAAAAATCCATGTTTTACTTCGTTGGTAATGTTTGGTTATGTTTCGATAAAGTTGGTAAATCCTATAATTCATACGGAACTTCTTTTTATTATATTTTAAACCTAAAATTTATATAAAACTGTTGGCTTATAATAACGCGCATATACATACGCATGTTTAAACATTGTATTCAGAGTGCATTCTCGTGTATCATTTTCAGCGAATTAAACGAATTTAATGTCTTTCGGCGAATATTTAAAAGAAAAATTCATTACGCAATATAATGGACAAAGTCGATGATAACATATAATAAATACGATAATAATAAAGTTCCTTTAGAAACTAATAAGATAGTATCATTCATTATATTGTGTTATATTTTTTTGATATATATATTTTCTTAAATCTTTACCGTACAATGTTCCACAGTAATTTATACTTTGAATTTTCAAACATTTATTAACTTTGTATTACTTTCAACATTATAAATACAAATTTTCTATTTTTATTGAATTTGATATTATTAGCATTCAGAGGTGCAATTAAAAAGTTTTAAACGGCAATATTGTAATCGGCGTGAAGGTAAAATTCAAGCACGATTAATTAACAATAGATTTATTCGCATTTCACTTTGTGCTAGTGAACTTTTACCATGGCCTAAGTTTTCTGTTGTCGCCCTGAACTAAATTATATTCATTTCGTTTCTTGAATGATCCTCGGATGGAGATTATGATTTGCTGCAAATAAATGCGCGTGCCCTCGCTTTCGCGCTTAACGAAGTTTTACAGTATATTTCAATGATCTATATAAAGAGGATTTTTTTATTCAAATAATGGTACGAGTAAAGAAAAACTAAAGATATTGTGATAAACCTTTTAAAAGTCTACATATATATATATATATATATATATATATATATATATATATATATATACGTGCGGTAGTCATCTATCGAGGATTGAAAAGGATTAAAAAATTTTGCTTCACATAAATGTAAATAAAGCAACAAATCAATTTTCTCTGTCATAAAGAAAAAAGCCACGTTCAGAAAGTGGCGGGGCGAGCGGCAGCCTTAAAATTCTGAGACAAATCGAGAAAAGCCATGAAATATGCATTCATCTTATTCTCATAAAACTATTATAATGAACTGCCAGTTCTTATAAAACTAATACATATAAATCTGTGTATATATAATTACTTGGTTGATGCAAGTGCTTTACCATTGATAAATAATGATAGAAAAATTCTATATTACAGTACATTTTATATACATTAATGCACAAGGTTGAATGTAGATTTGAAAATTTTTTAGTTAAAAATCCAATGTAGAAAACTAAGTTAAAGGGTATTAATAATTTTTGTATATATTAAAGAGATACAATTTAAAATGAAATAGTCGACACGCTTTTCCGTTAAGTAGGTATTCAATTTTAACCTTCACCTCTTGACCTGTCGTACTGCCTATATAAAAGTCAACGGTTCCGATTAAAAAATACTTTATTTTAAAGAAAATCTTTTATATCAATGACCTATGTATAATTATAATTTATTATTATATATCGTTAACAATAAGTATCATTGGATATTGTACGTGTGATATGTAACCAAAGTTTAATGTTTGAATTATATATTTTGAAAAGGAAAATTATTTATTTAAAACTATACGTGGTATTTTTACCATTTGATATGAATATTTTACTTAAGCAGGAAAACGTTTAAAATTAGAGTTTTTTCATACAAAGTTAATATTATATGATTCCTAAAAAAAAAGAGCGAAAATTTAATAATAATTTATCTAATTATAAAATTCAAGTATTGAAGAATATCGAAATATAATGCAAGAAGAAATTAATGTTTTATCAAGTTTCACGTGGCTATAGAAATTACATTCCTATTGTTTCATGGAATAAATGTGCATAAAAAGCTGTTAGATTAGTTACGTCCAATAACAATATATCCTATAATTATTACTATAATTTTTATATGTATAAAATTACATTATCAAGGAAATTTTATGGTTTCGTACATTAAAAACTGTTATTTAATTAAAAATAATATTTATTAAATATTTTATTTATAATTTTTCTTTCATATATTATTATATAACTTTTAAAAGTTCATGTAATCAATTAAGTATTGCCAAAAATATTCATTATCTTGTAATTAAATTAAACAAAAAATTTTTTTATTATAAGCTATAATTAAATAAATTATAATTATAATTATATAGTCTACAGTATTTATATACAATGATAAATTGACATATTTTTAAAAATGTTTGTGCAAGTTTTATTTATTTTATATTTTACAATTGTATATTTAGACTATGTGACTACAAACTTTTAATTAATATTAAAAAAATATCGATAATCATTGCTTGTACTATATTACATAATAATACGTAGATTGAACAGATAAGTTTTACGTACTAATTAAAGATTAGCCATTGTGTTAGTTCAATCGGAATAACCGAACCGTGATTAACTAAATAAGTTATGTTCATTCAAAATGAGTAAACATATCAATTTTATGTAATTTAATATTAATAAATTGAAGAGATTTAGACAAACAAACTTCTTGATCTTTATGTATTTTTACATATCTCTACAAAATATGTATATATAGATGCATGTGTGCGTACATGCGTGTATACATACATCCGTAAACATATAGTTGGCTTTAAAGTAATTATACTCTCATACAAAGATGCTTTAAAATGTATTTAGTCCTATTTTCATTTTAAAGAGCATTGAAATACGATACTTTGTAGCATTAATATGTAAAAATAGAAAATATCGAAAATCTATAAAGTATTTTATATCTTTTATTTCTTCATAAATTTATCGAGTTAATATTGAGAGTTTTATATAAAATATAATTCAAAGAAATTATTTAAAACGTTTTAATCGACATTTTTATGGACATTTTTGTATTTAAACGGATACAGGGGGAACCATATAAAAATTAAGTTTATAGTTTTTTTTTTTAAATTTAACGGTTTCGAATTAGAACGTTTTTATAGAAAATAAAAACAAATTTAATTATATTTATTTACTTGTATCATGTAAATAACGTAAAAGGATAATTTCTTTTTAATTTATAATAAATTTTGACCGTTTATGAAATAATCATAATAAATAATTATCTTATTACATTGTAGAATGCAATAAATTGCAACAATATTAAATTATATTGTTAAAATCATATGTTATATTATAATAATATAGGCGGGAAATTTTTTATGAAACTGTCAGGTCATTTACTTATAAAGTATGAAACATTCAAATTACTTAATGGCACTTATTTATATAATTAAAGTATATTGTGACTAGACGCGTGTCAATTATTAATCACTCTCTATGCCCTTACACTTCACTATATTCATAGAACACAATTGTGGTATCTTGTACGTTTCACTATTTGACTTTACTTTAACTTACCAAATGACATATTGCAAAGAAAAAAACAAATTTCGTACAATAGAAGGCGAGTTCGATGTAAATATGAAAAATGATATTTATCGCCAACTGTTTTTATAGACACAAATACCATATTTTCACATGCCCTTGTCAAAGTCAACTTTGGTTTTCCAAAATCATTATTTTTCTTTATAATACATTACTTGCATGTAGTTACAGAAAAATTTAGCATATTATACTAATGTCGAAGGACTTAAGAGTTATTAGTGCATTGGGTATTTTGTAGGCATTAGGGGCAGCTAATGATGCCATTCCCATTTCCTCAATTTACTGATAGCATTCATAATATATATATATATATATATATATATATATACATTATTATTGTTATAATAAAATTATATAGTAATAATTAAGGTAACGAAAACTTTATGCAACATTTGTTAACAATCCATATGTGGTCATTTACATATTTTATATAATCATATTTTTAATATATCAAATGTAATATATAGATAGAAAAACTAGTTATTCGTTCTTATTAATATTTTAAATTACGTTCTTGCATGATTTACTTACGTGAATGTAAATTACTGATTATGACAATAATATTACGTATTTGAATTTTCCATATTTTATAAATATATATGTATATATTGAAAATCTATTTGAAAGTTCGTATGTCAAAAATATAACATTGGAAAAATAAATACTTCTTCATGAAAGTTGGTTTAAAAAAGTCTTATTTAAAATCACCTTATTCGCTATTACTGAAGGAGTACTTGTAATACAATTAAGAAGTTTATGTTCAAAGAAATGGTTAAATACTTCATAAATTTTCAGTATTTATTACATTTCCGATATTGACGTTGCAGAGTGTCATTTCCATGCTCATTAAAGCCCAAATATAGTTAAATACATTTTGATTATCTTTTTTATAAGTAGATACACTGCGACAAAATTGACACACATGTACGCACGTACACACCGACGTTATATTTTTATGCATAAATGTTAGTAAAGCGAATGGATCTGGAAGTTAAACTGCTTTTAATAACGTAGTATAATAAAATTCATAAGGTTACATAGTCGATATTTTAATTATCCGAAGAAATAAAGTTGAAAATTATGTTTATAAATTTATGCAATATTTTAATGTTTATTTGAATTATATTTGAATATAAATTAAAATTTGAAAAACCAGTCTTACTTTGTCACAGTACTACTAATCGAAAGATTCATTGAATTTCAAATAGAAACATGCAATCTTCCTTTACCAAATATTTTCATATCTGCTCATTTTTACCTTATAAAGTTCTCTCAAATTTATTTCTGTTTTTTGTTTCTGAATTACGAATAAATCTAAATAAATATATAAAAACTAAATAGACATTAAACAAAAAAAAAAAAAAAAAAAAAATTATTTATTCATACTTTACAATTCGTTATTTTTCATCTCACTAATCTATTCGGAATTCCCAGCATTTTCTTGATTGAATTTTATTTAAATTTTGTTATTTATAACGAATATTTTATATATTTATTCATATAAGCTTATAAAAAATTGTAACTCTATGTACTATCGTTCTGCCATTTGAACGAATTAGTAATTAAACTATTATTAACAATTATCTTTAACAATTAAACTATTCTGACAATGATGTATTAAAGCACATGTACTATAATAATTTGTAAATTATTTTCTTGGTTTTATTCAACAAAATGTTTGTTATAAGCTGAAACGGTAACACGAAATGATATGTCAAATTCGCTAATTTATTTTCGTCATTTGCAAATAGAAATTATATTTTTTAATTATTGAATTGCGAGTTTGGTTATTATGTAAATAGTTCAACAATTTTCTTAAGAGCATGTCATTTAAATCGGTTAAATATGTTATTTAATATTTATGAAATTCTACTATAGGATAAGAAGGTGGTTTGCGCGATGTATGAAAATTTACTGAAATGTTCGTTTTAATAGTAATTAATGCGTTGGAAAAAAAAGCGTCCAAGCATCGTAGAGCTTAAAATTTCTTTCAAATTGACTATTTTAATTATAAATATTATAATGTCTGTTGATTTTTTAAAATTGCATTATTCTTATAGGCGATTCGAGGTACAATTTTCTTAAAATATTACCTAATTTTATCGATATTTGTATGAAAGTATTTTTGTATTTTTGTATTTTTTTTTATTTTATTTTTTTTTATTTTTGTGTTGCATATTAAATTTCACGTGTTGTAGTGTTATCGCTTTTACTGAAATTTTCTTTAAGGAAAACGATGCATAAAACAATATATAAATGAAATAAATACTTTCAATAGGTTTTATGTTCATACGTCTAGAAGTTTTGTGCACTCGTTATTGTACAAATAAATTTATTGAAAATATTAATTTGATGCGATATTGCTATATATTTTTATTATGCACATAAACGATGATGGCAGTGATTTATCAACTTATAGTAAATTTGCATATTTGCTTAAACGTTGCTTAGTAATACTACCGATATAGATTGAACTCGACTCAAGAGAATGCTTTAAAATTATTTATAGGTCAAGAAATATAAAATAGTACTAAAAATATAAAGGATAAGTTTTTTCTGTATATAGCTTTTTGTTCAACAAATATCTATCTTATCTTGAATGTTTATAATCGGCGCACTCGATAGAGTGAACACCACATTTTATTTATATGATTTTATATTTACGGACGGACACACACACGCGCGCACGCACGCATATATTATTTAACCTTTTTAATGAATTGAGATCTTAAGGCGAATGTTAATTCAATTAAATTAAAATTTATTAAAATTAAAATCTTAATAATCTTAATGGCAGAAACAATAATAACAATGACAGCAATGATAATAGGCTTTCTTTATGATAATAAACGTTTTCAAGAGGCTCTTCTAAAACATAAAGTATCCTAAAACAAAATTAATAATTTAACTAATCAATAAAAAAGAGTGCGAATACTTCTCTATCAATGATTCTATTTAGAATTGTCGACCTAAACACCTTTTAAAAGTGTAATTTATTAATCAAAATTGACGAAGTACAGCAGTTTTTGAGTTTGCATGACTAGAAAAATCACAAGCAAATGCTTCATTGTGGAAAACGTATATTTTAAAATTTTTCTATTTTTAAACTATCGGGACGAATATCGAAGAAGATATATCGTGTCTATATATGATGAAAATAAGGTATTCCGATGGCGTTCATAGTATTCACAGGGGTTCGTTACCCTTCTTCTCCTCGTCTACACGTTTTAATAACATCCCACAATTCTCGCTATTTATTCTTTTTTCCGGATTTGATTGGCGCAATGGAATTATTCTTCTTTCATTCGAAGAAGCAAATACGATGCGCATGCGCCCAAGCGTGTCGAGGAATGTTTTGCACTGTTCTGCGCAGGTAAGATAGAAACGGGGTACGTACATAGTCCCGTCTTTGTCTTATCTATCAGAACGCAAAAAAAAAAGAAAGAAACAGCTGAGATGGTCTGGCGCATGCGCACAAATTAATTCATTTAGAAATATAGAGATTACCTAAAAACGTTATAATTGTCGTTGGAATCATTTAATAAGCGATGGATGAAGCAAATTACCTCCGCTGAGATTATCATAACAAATTACAAATTACTATTAAAACATATATAAATAAATAAATAAATAAATAAATAATAATAATAATAATAAATAACAAGTGCAAATAAAAACAAAGAAAGAAAATTAGTTAATAATGTAATTTAAGTACATGGCAAATACTATCGCACACTTCTAAGATTTCAGATCTTTCGTCTATTTAGGGTAGAAGGGTGAATAGGCAATAGGCAATAGACGCATACATACATATATGCGCGCGAACTTGTTTGTTTTTGACGTTTACTCGTGAGAAATGAAATTGAAGTCAAAAAAAAAAAAAAAAAAAAATTAATAAAAACAGGATGAGATGAAAGCGTAATATAAATGGAGAAGAGCATTATGGAATGCGAAACGGAGAAAAAACGGTAAACAGAACAATTGAAAAAAAAACCACCGTGTGTTTCCACGAGATCGAGGGAGCGAATAGCAACTGTAGGAAAAATAGGAAAAAAGCGATTCTATGTAGGTACCTGCGAGAGAGTGTGTCGAGACATTGCGAGAAACAGAGGGAGAGAGAGAGAAAGAGAGAGAGAGAGAGAGAATGAGAGAGAAATCAACAGAGTGAGAGCTAGTGGGGGTGATGGAGGCGGCGGTGGGAGACGGGAGGCAGAAAGAGAGAGAGAGAGAGAAAGGCGAGGTGTACCCGGGCTCTGAAGTAAGAGGCACGCACGCATGCACACATACTCGAGCGCAGGCACACGCATGCCCATTAAACATACATCGAACGCGCGCGCACGCGCAGCGTAGCGCTGTCCAGACCATTACTGGTGGTCAGTATTCGCGCGCGGTCCCTCGCTTCTATCGTCGTCGTCGTCGTCGTCGTCGCCGTCGTCGTCGTCGTTGCCGTCGCCGTCGTCGTCGTCGTCGTCGTCGTCGTCGTCGTCGTCGTCGTCGTCGTCGGCCTTATCGTTATTTTTCTATCGTGTACACAGCGGGTCAGAAGCGCAGGAGACGGAAATCCGCAGTCGCGTGCCTCATCATTAGCCCGTTCTTCGACGACCTTCGAGGAACCCACGACGAATAATAGTTGCGCATATCTCGCTAAGGTCTTGTCTGCTGACAGCTCGACGCGTGCACCAGGAGCTATACTCGGCCGCCGTGCCTACGACGATGAGCCTAAGCGCGCACGCGCACCCACACACGGGCGCGTGCACTCGTAAGTGTGGGCGCGCAGGGGAGTAAAGGAGGTGGAGCATCAGCAGCAGCAACAATAGCAACAACAAAAGCAGCAGCAGCAGCAGCAGCGACAATAGCAGTAACAGCAGCAACAGCAGCAGGAGCGACGGCAACAAATACGTGTATCGCTAGGCTCCCGGACGAAGAGTGCGACGTCGTCGGCGCGCTAACGGACGAGGTCTCCTCACCCGTCTTGTCCGTCCCCAGTACAAGGTTCTCGCGCCTCGGCCACTGTCCCCCTCCCCAAATAATCTCCCCCTCTCATCGGCGCCTCCTCGTCGAGGATGCGCCTCCGCTAACGTGGACGTTCGCGTCCCGAGCTGCGCGTACGTCCGCTCGCGCTGGCGTGTGCCGTCCGAACAGGAAGCGCGCGATATAACCTAAAAACTCGAGAGACATCTCGTAATAATCCGTCTTGCTCGCGTGTCTGGCCAGGAGGACTGACGACGACCGAACACCGAGGGCCAACGTGCCTATGGGGGAGGCGCAATCGCCATCGCGGACTCGGTGTGCTCGACAGTACCGCTCCTGAGAGGAGGCGGTCGAGGGACAGGGGCAAGGGCGAGGCGGACTCGCGCGTCCAGCCTTGGCGAAGACGGAGCACCAGGAAGCCGCGTAGCGAGAATGCCTTCGCGTTCTCCATATGGCCGTGAGGAAGGTGAGCGACCAGGGTAAACGACGCTGGGACAAGTCAAACTGTCACGCGGTGGAAACATGTACCTGTCGCGTTAGATACCGCGGCTGTGAGCTCGGAATCGTCGTCCGCTACAGCCGAGACGGGAGTGCGCGCGTGCAGGTGCTGCTGCTGCTGCTACACACACGCTTCGCTAATACTATTCTTGTCCCGTCGCTTAACGTTGCCACGTTCCTAATAAAATCAGGGCTTTTGTGAAAGTGTCTCCCTCGAGCTTCCCACCTATCAAGATTTTTATCAAGAATACGTTCCCCCGGAGCTTCTGGGCCATATTCGCCTAGATGTGCATGCGCGCCTTGCCTAGTTATACATAATAATTGATACGGATAGCCGTGTGCATAAATGGAAAGAGGGGCTATGCACTCGGCAATTTAAGGGCTGAGAGTGATTATACAGTGGTATAGGCAGGCATACAGTGAGTAATTAAGAGAGAAGTGGGGGAAGAGAGAGAGAGAGAGAGAGAGCAAGAGCAAGAGCAAGAGCAAGAGAGAAAATAGTTAAATAGAAAGGTTGCGGAAGAGAGAGCGAGTGCACGGGTGCTCTTCTGTGTGCGTGCGCGCGCGTTTGCCACTGTGTATCTTTCTCCGTGTTCCGTGTGCATGCGTGCGTGAGAGAGAAAGAGAGGAGTTTCTGAAAAAGCAGATCGCCGCCGTCGCCGCATCCCCGCTTTCCCGATGTTCGTTACGGATGACGGTACGTTTCTCTTGCTGGATCTTTCTTTTTTTTTGCTCTACTACTATTTTTGTTTTTGTTTTTTGTTTATTTTTTATTTTTTTGTGTAGAAAACGGAAAGTTGAAAGAAGGTTGCTTGTGAAAATCTACAAAATCAATTTATTATTTCGTTAGATCCAAATTGTTGTTTTCGTGTCCCAGAAAGTTATGGGTCTGATGTATATTGTACTACAGAAGAACAATTTCTTGACGAAATTTGAAATTCGAAATTTATATTCAATTATTTAATTATTTAATTATACTAAATTTAATTATATTATAATTAATATTTATTTTATAATTAAAATATATTTAATTATATACAATTAGCCTGTTTCCTATCCTGATATTCTATAGTGTAAGTTAGAGAAATGAAGTTAATATCTAAAACACAAAAATATGGGTCCATCAAATGTAGTCTTAACTTTAATATAAAATTATTTACATATAAAAAGTGAAGTAGTTATTGCGGTGAACCATCATTATAGAATAATACAAAAAAAAAAATGCATTTAAAAATTATAATATATATTTTTAAGAAATTGTAACTTTATGTTTAGAAGATAATTTTTCAAAAAGTAGAGAAACATCAAAACATGTGTTAATACATTTAACATAAAATGTAAACAATGTAATCTTTAGTAATTAATTTTTTTTTTAATGAATTGAAATCATATTCTACACATAATTTAATCTATGTCATTGTCTTTAATTATTAAGATATTATTGTTGATGTATAAAATCTATTGTATTTACAATAGGAAATTTGAACTAGAGTATTCCTATTTATTAAACATAAGTTTTATTAAAACATTTGGTTAAAATTTTACAAAAGATTGTTTTTATAACTTTGTATTATAATTTATGACGTGTGACCTTTGAAAACATTCTTATTTACAATGATATTAAAATTACAACGCAACTTTAATAGTTTATCAATGTGCCTGTAATTCATTAAATTGACCATATTGAGTATTAATAGTATTTTGTAGTGTTATTGAGTATTTATTTTTTATTTTTATGCATTTCATAAAAACTTTTATGCTTAAAAAAAGTTGTAGGTTACAATTATTGCATAATATAATCAACCACAATAGTTTTATCGAACACTTAATATTATCAGTAATGAAGTCTTATGATATTTTTATAAATATACTTGACAAAATACAAATTGTATTGTGTTTCAACAGATCCTATTTAAATAAACATTTATGTGCATTATAAAATTATTATAGATAATTTTTAAATCATAAAGATTATTTTATTTATTTTTTCATAGCTAGAAGTTTCTTGATAACGAAATATCATTTATGAATTAACATAATAGATTATTTTTAAGTGGGTTAAAAAAAAATTTTATTATAAAAGTTACTGTTCCGGAACAAATTCAGTCATCAATTTTTAAAGCATTAATATATTCAAAAATGTATGCTCTTAATCTAAATTATAAATTGCCATATTTAGTTCAATATCAATCTATCTCCCTCTATATTTATGGCTAACTTTGAAATTTTTAACTTATTATATTGAGATTTAATAACATTAAGTCGCTCGATTAAATTCACAAATTGTAATTTATTGACAGATAAAATTTATTGCGTATTTGCTTACTTAATTTTACCGTAATTATTCAGATAATGTTCTTTTATGCTTACTTTGGTTAGAATAAATTTTAAATTCAGTATTTTTATTTATTTATATTAAAATATATGAAAATCCTATACTTCCTACTTCTGCTCAAGAATATTGTTACTAATTCATCCTTAATGTGTTTGTTGTAGGAGCTTTAAACAAGGTAATAGTAAAGCAAGAACGTCCAGATGAAGCAGAAATCAGGGAATTGGCTGCCAAAATGGTGGAAGCACATAAGGCGAAAATGGGTACGGCAGCTGCACAAGCAGCAGCTGCTGCAACAACTTTACCACCAAGGCCATCCACCTGCAATCAAACTAATCTATCAGGATTGCTTGGCTATTTCAATAACAGACGTCCAGTGCCTGAGACAACTATGGCAAAACCTATATCTGAGGGCAAAATTGCATTGGATGATGAGAGTCAAAGAGGCCGATTCGGATGGACGAGCTTTGGCGACAATCACATACCATTCATATTTAGGGCCAGTGAAAAATATTGTGCGGTTAGGATATTAGAGTCTAAATTGTTAAATAAGTATCTGAGCTATCTACATTCGGATATCTATAGCTGCACGTGCATACGAAGTTACTACATCACTGATGCTGAAAGTAAACTTTTAAATGAAATCAATATGAAGCATTGTGAAAATCAATTTGGTCGTGATCCATTCACATGCAAAGATCTAGTTGTTCGTTTAGCCGATGCTAAAGAATTTTACACATTTTTGGATGTGTGTTACACAAAATTGACATCTGGATCAAGTCAAAATGTGATAGCTGGTCACAATAAACCAGATAAGTGTGGATTTATACGTATCAATAAGGAATCTGTTGTACCGTACACCATTAAAGGTGGTCTTAAATATGTTCCTCTCTTCTACTTTGAAGGTGAAACAGAGAATCTGAAATTAAAAGCAGAAAAGTTGGAGGGTTGGGACTTATCGTACTTAAAGTTCTGTTGCAAAGTACAGGGTATACGCAATGAACTGTTTGCCAGTGAGACGTGTTCAGTGATCAGTTTAAACGATATAAAGAGTTATTTTCCTCCAGGTACTGGTTTTGAGGACTATTGGCCAAGTAAAGTAATGGACTCTCAATTGTTAGTGAATTGTAAGGGCAGTGGAAGTGGTGGTGGTTGGACAAAGCAACCACCGACTCCACCCGTTACCAAACAAGCAGTGCAAAATAATGTTACGAAAAATTCCATAAATGCCAGAGGCGCCTCGCTCCAGGGTATGTTACCGCGAAACAATATACCTGGAGCCACTTTGCAAAGAGTTAATCAGAGACCTGTAGTTACTACTCATCCTGTACACTCATCTCCTACAGCGGTATCCTCAGTGAGGACTAATCAGGTGTCTCAGCCAATGTTGAATGCAGTTCAAGCTGCTACGGTTAATGGATGGTCTGGGCTTGTAGGGGGTCAACCAACTTTTCCTACGCCACTCGTGTCACAAGCAAATTCTATTATAAGAATGGCTCCTGGCAGTTTGAATATGCATAATGTAAGTTTTTAAAATTTTATTACAAACCAAGTGCCATTTAATTTAATTTGTTTTAAAATATGATCAAATTCTTATATAACCAAGTATTAACGAAATAATTGGATATAACCAAATAATTGAACTAAATCATTGAAAAAATTGAAATAAATTGTAGGCATATCAATTAGACTCTGCTGTAAAATAGCTCGTATAGTATTATCCAGTAATAAATTAATGGAATTGGTTAATTTCATAAATTCTAATAACATTTGTAGTAATGATTTTTTTCATTATTGTAGTGTGAAAATTCCAAAAATAATTAAATTTAAAACAACTGTTGAAGTATAACGTTGAAATATAATAAAATATTACTACACTTTGTATTACTATCAACGAAATTTTACGATATTTAAAGTATAATACATAAATTATAAATGTTTTATTTATACAGATAAAAATAGAATTTGCTTAACTTCGTCACTTTCCTTATTATTTGTACATATTTGGAAAGTAATGTTTAATTTAACCTCAAAAATTAAATAAATAAATATGTAAAAGTCATAAAATATTAAGATACTTTTAATTTTTATATGAAAATTACAATTATCCATTTACTACTATATTTATATTTTTAAACAATGCAAACAATGCAACCGATACTTTCATTTAATTCATCATTCATAAGTATTTCTTATCAGACATTAGCATATATATAATATTAATGAATGAAATTACATATCATTTATAGCAACTGCCATCGACAAATAAAAATTACACACAGCAACCATCCAGAAATAGAGGAAATACCGGGGCTTCGCAACAGTATCCAGTATATTCTAATACAGCTATGCAAACACCTGTACCATCTCCTCTTATTAGAGCAACTGCGCATTCCAGTCAACCTAATTTAGGGTAAACGAAAATTTACATTTTTATTATAAATAATTTTAATTCCAATATTTAGAATCATTAATTAGTATTTTATGCAACATATCTTATCAATTTTACTTGATTCATAGTTTAAATAAAATATAGTAAATAAAAGATAAGAATAGGGAACAGACATGAGTTTGTAAATAACTTGATTAGTGATTATAACTCGGTATAGTTAATGTAAATAAAGTAATTCTTGTTTTAAGTTCAATTTTAAGCATTATAAATTGTATATTGTAATCTTTCATTTTATTTTTTTATTTAATTTAATTTTTCTATTAATTAGATGTAATATGTGTACAATAATATTTTATGTAAATTTTTATTGAAAATATGTAATTCCATGTCTCACCCGAGTGGTTTGTCATTTATCTATGTAATTATTTATAATAAATCTACATTTTACTTAACTTATATACACATATATAAATTTTAACATTTAATTTTATCGAGATATCTTTATGTTTTTATGTATAAAAAAAAAATGGGCCCAACTAATATAAAAATATATAAAATATGTAATTCTAATTTCCATGACTTTTTGGTATAGAAGATTCTGAATTGTTATGTCTGTTTCCTATTTATTTTTACAACTCATTTTTTATTGCACCAATAGATTAAAATATTGTTGACACATATACACATGCGCGCGCGCACAAAGAGAGAGGGGAAATAGCTGCTCCGCTGTTTATTATTGTATCTTGTACATACAATATTGTATTTTGTTTTTTAATGTAGTTATCCAACCTATGGGAAGGATGACTGGTGAGTCCTCACACGATGTACAATAATCATACATATGAAGCAACAGAAAGCAAAGCATGCAATATGTTGTTAAAGAAATTTATTATGTAGTTAAGTCGTTGCATCTGTTTGTTATTCTAATTTTGCTGTTACATTGATTGTTTTCTTCTTTTTTTTTTTTAAGGAATGATCTATGCGTTATTTTATTCCTTTTTAAATATAATCATAGAAATTGTAAATGCTATTTTCTGTTTTTTATTCTTGATTTTATTATTAATAAGCTTACATATAGATACGACTATTCATCGATATGTTGCATGATATGTAAGATCATAGTTTACTTCGTTATGCCATGTTAAAGTCAGATTATTTTGTCTGTGTTTTTATATTATTTTGGAGACTCATCTACAGTCTTATCCATAGTATCGATCTTGATATTTATCCCCACATGTATAATTTTTGTATTAATGTATGCTTGAACACATTTGTCGATATAAGTATGTTTTATATATATATATATATATATATATATATATGTCTGTATGTGTATACAAAGCCATAATTGAAGGTGCAAGTGTCAGTTATTTAATAATTATGTAATAAATTTCGTTTTTCCTTTACAGGGTCTCCACAACTTATACAACTCCGAGTCTAGGCATACCAAACCCTGTTACAGCAACTACATATCCACAAATGCTTGGTTTGAGTGCAGAACAGGTTCAAGCTTTGATGCCACCCCCAACGTCGGCGGCGTCACTTATGACGCACCCCCAGAGACATACACCCCCTGTTTTGAATACGAGCCATGCGAGTCATCCATCACACACAAGTCACAATACAAGTCACAACTCATCTCATGCCAGTCTCACGAGTCATACAAGTCACACGAGTCATACAAGTCATACGAGTCATTCGAGTCATTCGAGTCATACGAGCCACTCGAGTCACCCGAGCCACTCGAGTCACTCGAGTCACTCAAGTCACTCGAAGTATCCGCCACCCCTTATACCAGTGAACGGCAGTAGCAATAATAATAGGTAAAGCTTAATAAATCTTAACTGACGACCATTACGATAAAATCTAACTTCTTGAGTCAATTAATTTCAATTTTTCTTAGCTAATTATTTAATCGATTATCTTTAAAAATTTTCCCTTGCTAAATGTTAATTTTATGTATGAAATGAATTAATATGAAAGAATAGTTTACCTTGATATTAATCAGAAGTAATAATAGTCATAATTAGCGATTTGATAGACTTAATTTATATGTATTAAATAATCGTAATACACAAATAATAATAACAATAATAGGCAAATAATAAAAGTTTAATCAAGATATATATTTTATTATCATTTGGAAAAAGGACATAATAATAATTAAGTATTGAAAACCTACAAGCTATTATAGATTAAGAATTTTTATGAACTAAATATTTCTAAAGAATTGGCTTATTTTTTAGGGATTCTAGGTGTAGAAAACCTCTGATACCTATTGCGGAAACTCATCCTTCTCTCAACTGTCAAGTTCAACCTTACCAATTACAAAAAGGTTTGGTTGGAAATAAGTTCGTACCTTGCATCAACTTTAAGCCGTACATTTACTCAGAGCTTTTGATGACATTGCCCGATTTCGTATCCGAGTTATTTCCTTCTTGTGATATTGAAAGCTGCAGGCAAGTCTTGACTGATGTTCTGATGCTGGAACTTTATCAAGGCAACAGGTATATTTCACCTGCTATGCTTATTAAATTAAATATAATTCAAAATAGAAAAAATACAATATGTATATAATCGACAAAAAGAATTATAAAATCTTATGTATCATTTAAACATCTGTTAATTTTTAACAATAATAATATATATATATATATATATATATATATATATATATATATAATATGGGTTTTAATGCTATTGCATATTAATTTGGCATCGCTAATATCACATGTTAAAATTGGTAAGAAATTTTCCATGAATAGTTTATTTTTTTAGAATTAATAAAATTATTTTACATATATTCTGTATTTAGTAAATTAGGCATAACGTCCAATATAGAGAAAATAAATATTTTATGCGCGACTGAAATAACCAAATTGAAGATACAATTGAATATATTTTGATTTTATTTTGATTTGATTATAAAATAATTGAATGTATACAATTGAAGATACAAAGAATATGGAGAAATTCTGTATGAATTAGTTTAAAAAGTGTTGAAAAATCTAATGGTAATATTTTAAATGGTGGCTCATTAATTTAAAATTTCAGTTAAATTTTATTTCCCTTTGTAGTAATTAATTCTTCAGAATAACATTCAAACGCAATTTTAAAAGAATTTTTTTCTATTAATTATCGAAATATGAAGATTTTTTTTTAATTTAATAGTTTGATTTAAAAATGTGTAGAAAAAGAGATACAACGAGTATTTTAAATTTCATTTTAATTTACATTAGAAAATTTCATTAAACCATAAATTTTAAAATCTTACATTCGGTTCATAACAAATATGCAGAATTTAGTAATTTAATTTATGAAGGGAAAATAATAAATTATACATTGTATTTTATAAAAAAACAATTTTTCATAAAGTCTTGTCTCACTGTTCCTCTAATCTTTATTTTTCCATAGGTTGCAAATGGAAATGTTGATGAAGAATGGCAAGTGCTTATCGCTTACAGAGGAGCTGCCTCTCATCCAGGTTCGCAGTATCATAAAATACATGCCGCAATTAAAGTATATGTTAAACAATCGTAACATGGGTATGCCTACAACACCCCAACCTGCTCATTCGTCCGAGGAGCACTCAGCAAAAAAGCGGCAGCGCACCAGCTAGGATTGGCTACAGCCTTACTGGCCGACTTATGACTATTATCACTCCGCCTTCTAAAGCATTCGAGGGCTCGAGACGCGTTAGGAAAAAGAAGATATAAAAGTGAAAGAGGGATGTAAAGAGAGAGAGAGAGAGAGAGTGAGAGAGAGAGAGAAAGAAAGAAAGAGAGTAAGGAGAAGAGTGCAGGAGAGACAGACTCCATGAAAGTGTTACACCTCTTCTTTAACCTTTTCCTTAACCTTCTACATAGTATTGAAGGATGTAAAGGGAAAAAGTGCTGGTGCAACGAACATGATTTGTTTTATCTTTTTTTTTCTTTTTAAATGTAAAAAAACAATGTGGTGATGTATTACTCATTTTCGAGTTGTGTTTCTGGAGAAGAAAAGTATCATCTCGAGATGGTAGTACATGCGTAAAAGGAAAGAAAATGTTTAAGAAATGATATTGTGCAGTTTTTTTTCTCTTACATAAAAAAAAAAAAACCCACTATTACAAGAGTGTAAATAAATATTGAGAGAAAAGAGAAAAACAGAGGTTAAGCAACTGATCATCTAAATCTCATCAGTTCAGTTCAGAACATATTTAAAAATTTATAATGAGTGAGTATTCTGTAGAATTTGTTAATTGTTAACATTCTTTCTTATTTAGTACAATAATATATTAATACGCATAAACTCATCAAAGACAAATTTGCATTTATATCCATAACAATTGAACTTTATTATAGAGTTAATTGTGTAAATATATCACATTAATAATATGCCTTTATATATATTTATAAAAAGAAACAAGGAAATTTATCAACAATTAGTGTTGTCATATACTATAGTAACATTAATAATCACTGAGCTGAACAGATTCTGATTTAAAATGTCAAAAGCCAAAGCCTCATCAAGTTCCTAGTTATTACATATGTAATCTGATTAAAATGTCACAGACGTATGCTACTGTCTATGTAGACACGTAGTGCATTATTTATACGCGTAGAGTAATATCACGGTTTCTCCAAAAAGTGAAAATCTTATAAGAATTGTAAAATAGAAACAATGTTTAAATAGATGAAACATCAGCTTTTGTTAAAGAAGTCGATGATCATAGTTATAACTATTCAGTTTATAGAAATCCTTAACTTACCTTGAAATATCGAAATAAAAGGAAATCAGTTTCTTCAAATTACTTATTTATTTTTAATTTAATTATTTGATTATTATATTAAAATGTGATTTTGAATTGCTTATACATATTATCACCTAGTGATTAAAATCATAGATTAAAACTAAATAATTATTTGCAATTCTAAAGCTTCGATCTAAATCAATTTATAAATGTGCATATAAAATGTGTAAAATAGTGGTTGAAAGTTAGTCTTCCACAATAAGTAGACAGTATTTATGAGTACATGTGAATACTATCATTTAATAATACTTATAATGAAGATCACTTGACTGAAGAAACCGTTGTGAAAAAGTTTTCCATGCTGCACAACCGTAGATAATATCGGATAAAAGAAATTGCCTGGTTCAGAGTCTATCTATGAATGATTTATCACCGGATGAAAAATGGACTTTTGCAAATGAAAATAAATGAGAAATAAGGAAATCATATAATAACTAATGTCGACTGACAGTTTCTGAAGTTCGCTAAGGAAATTGTAAAAAGCTCTAAATATGTATATTTCGAGATAAAAAGTAAGTGTATATATATATAAAGTAAAAGACTGGTATTATAATTCATACGCTCTTTGCGATTATGAATTATATATCTGTCAGTAATAAAGACAAAAAACAGAGGAAACTTGCTTAGTAAAAAAATTTTAAAAATAAAATTAAAAAAATAAAATAAATATCCTGTTACGGTGAAAATGGTATATTTTATTATTTATAAATTGTATTTAGTCAGAATGTGACTCGAAAGATTCTATTTGCCATTAAAAAGACAACAATAAAAATAAAACGGACTGGCTTCGTTGGACGATTTTCCGCGATGTCAATCAAAATTTGTCTTTACTGTATTACGTCATCCCATGGTTGAAGTTGTGTATTGATAAATCAACAGAATGTATGCACAGGCAGGGTACTAAAGGAAATCTCTTTACCACTTTGTTGCTTCCGATGTTTATGTGGATTTAAAATAGTAGACGACAAAAATTCACATTTAACAATTATAAATCGAGAAATACGTTTTCTTACCTGTAAGTTTATTTATTGCAAAAATATTATTTTAAATAATAACATTCATTTCAATAAATTTGAAAATGCAAATTTGATGGAAACGTTGTTCTGCATTGATACAATGAGTAATTATTTTCTTTTCATTTATTTGTTACAGGGAATATAATGTATAATTTTTTTTTACTAAATTTGGGTATGCTATGTTCAAATTTATCATAAAGCTAACTTTTTGCATAAAATTTTTCGAAATAGTAATTTAAAAATAAAATGAATATTTTTTCATTTTGGTAAATTATAAAAGGAAATGTCTGAAATAAGAATTGGATTAATATCATAAAGTAAAATAAAAAAGTTTTTTTTTTAATTTTTGTTAGATTTATTCATACAATCACGATTCTTTATCGACCGTCATTCATTTAAATTTAACATTTACAATATACAATATACAATAAATAACCTTTTATAATTATATTTGATGCTAGCATTACCTAAATTTAATAAATATAATATGCTATATTTCCCGAATAAATTAATATAGCGAGTAATATGATAGTTTCAATCGTATAAATGGATGAATAAAGAAAACAAAACAAAAACAAACAAACAAAAAAAAAATACAAAAAAAAAAATTGGTAAGAAAAAAAATAAAAAAAACAAGACTGTTGGTAGACATGAATTATCTAAATCCTACTGATCTGTAGGAATTTCAACACACTATTATTTAAACGCTCAATTATAATCTATCTTTCTCTGTCACTCTTATCCACCGTTATAATGGCATTTCGGTTATCGGGCTCTATTTTAGCTTAATATTGTCATAGTTGTAATTGAAAGAAGAAACGCAAGTAAATAGGAAGGACGAAGGTGGTGCGATAATAACGTAGAAACTATTAAAGGTATTTTGTATATCAGTGAATCTCGAGAGAAAAGAACTGCGAGGCCCTCAAGTCCAAAATTTAGAATTTACTGTAATTATTAAGACGTTAGTTTAGAGCATTTATTTGTTAAACGGAACTTGTTAAAATAATACGTGTATTATAATTTATCACTTCGTCGTCTGTAAATATAATTAATAAGAAGTAAACTAGAAATAATAGATATTTCAAATAAAATCGTGATAAATAATCTTCATTTTTACTGTATCTTTATTACTAGTAGAAACACTCCTATAGTTAATTAGTACTTTGGATAAAGATATTTTTGACTGTGATTGATGAAAGAAAAATATATAATCAAAATATTGATTAAAGTAAGAATACTTCAAAAAAATTTCGATTTAAGTATTGAAAAAGAAATAATAAACTTTATTATCTTAGTGATTTATTTAATTAGAAGCCTTATCAACGTTTGTAAGGGTTACGATATTAAATTTATTTATGCTTCTCATTTGATTTTATACAATTTATTGGAATAAGAAATAGCAATAGAATAAAATTTCCTGATTAACAAAAATATTTATTTGACAGTGCTCAAATAACGTTGGTTTTATTGTATTCACAGACAAATTGGAATAACCTCTGTGGATTTGTTTATTGACTTATTATTATTATTATTATTATTTTTTTTTTTTTTAATGCATGTATGTTTAAATAATTATAAATAATCACGCGATTCACGTTAATTTGATAAATAGACATCGATCTCAAAAAGAAGAATCTTATGAACTTTTAAATTTCATTGATATATCTGAATTGATATTGTTTCATTAAAATTATTTAGATAATAACTTTATAACAACAAGTACGAAAGTGTACGATTATTAGATAAATGTATTTTTTTAACAACTAACTTTGGGAAAGATGGCGCTTATATTTATGCACATGCCACATAAATTCATTGTATTTTATTGTGAATTTAATAAAATTACTTATTATACATATTGTATTGCTCACATCTTGTATAACAGATTATTTAACTAAATTGACGGTAAAAATGTTTAAAAATGAATAATACGTCATATGATCAAGATAATTATTGCTTACAAAATAATCAGTTATTTAAGTAATCGAAGTATTTTATGAATTTTTTACAAAGTAACAAATTCGTTTATTTAATTTTTTAAAACAAACACTTGTAACAAAAATGTTTATTTTTAATATATAGATCGACACTTTTGCGACGAAGTAATTGTTTTATCGAATAATTTTTTATATTCTTATTAAATTATAAAGTAGAATAAGAGAGAGAGAGAGAGAGAGAGAGAGAGAGAGAGAGGATTGATATTTAAATACACATTAGATAAAAATTGAATTTCAAATTGTTAATTCAAACTTTTTTAACTATTATTGTTTGATATATAATGCTGATTATATATTAAATTTTGATATTCAAATATTGTAAAAAATTGAAAATTGGATATAACGATGAAGAATAGAAGAATAGTTTATAAATTTTATTACTATTCGTTAGATTTTAATATTTGATAACTGTTATGGTTATGATTTTCTTGTTTGTTTATATTTTACTTTTGATATATTTAAAGAAAAGTTTCATTTATATACTTTAAACAAATAACTTTCGGACCTTCCAACAATTATATGAAATAAATAATAATAAATATGAATTTTGTTTGTTTAAGTAAAATACTACAAAAATGTATTTTAATTTTTATTACATTTAAAGTATTTATTAATGTACAATGCTGGCTTTTATTGTTAATTTTTTTGTATTTGTACGTGATTTATAAATATCAATAAACTTAAATTTAAATTACGAATACTTGATCGTAGTATTCATAATAAATTTTAAATTATGTTCGTTATAATTTTATTTCTTTTGAAAGCATTATTTGATATTTTTATTCGATTACTTGTAATTGACTTTCGATCAATCTTAAAAAGTTACGTGAAATATTATTAAGGGATCTCACTTGAGCATCGTTGAAAGTTGAAAAGTTGCGATGAGAATTTTTTAAATTTGTTTAAATATTCAATTTTATAATACTAATAATAATAATAATAATAATAATAATAATAATAATAATAATAATAATGGGAGTTTTTAAGAATGATTATCAATAATGGTGTAGCATGGTAAAATAAAGGAAAGGAAATACATGCGCTTTCTTTTGTACATAGTAGAAAAATACTTTCTTTTTTTTTTTTTTTTAAACTAAAGAAACGCAGATTTATATATAATGGCAATTAAACTATTAATAATTCGAAAACACATCCCACTATTATAAAAAATTAAATATCTTCAAGTTGGCGATTAAAGATTGATAATTAACTAATTTTGATATTGTCAAAGTTGTATAGTTTCTCAAAGATAAGGAAATTTCAATAAATTAACAGAAATAAAATGAAAAAATTGTAAGTTAGTGAGAGTGTGAATCTAGTTAATCGCGAGTTAGATAAGATTAATGCAAAAGATCGCGGCTGATTTTTTTCAGTATTCCTCGACAATAAGCACGATAATACGCATAAGCCGACCGCGGCATATTTCGTTATATTTTCCCTAAATCTTGTAACTTGATGAAAGGATGAATTTTTCAAGAAAATAATACGTTCTTTTAAACTCCTGTCTAATAATCTTGAATTTTAAAACATTTAGAAATTTTATAATAAAACTCGGATAAAGCGTGAATTTTACGTAAAATAAATATAAATGTGTGCTTTTAAATTGTATGTGTAGAAAAATTAGCAAAGTATTTTCATAAAAAATCATATTAAAGGTTTGTAATGGCTCCGAGGGGAAAATGTTCGCCTACCCATCGTATCGCAGGCTATATCATGAACGCTAAAGGGCTCCGAGTCATTCAAGTAGCTGACACCTTAAATAATGAAATAATTATTCGATCGTTGTATTTGAATTTCGAAGAATACTTCTCCTTCGATCTATTTATCGCCTTCTAAGTTTGATGCAAAACATAAATCCAAACAAAACGAACGAAAAAATACGTATAGTCAGAGCCGAAGCGACACGTAAAGTGCTGCTTATGTGAAAAACGATAATCAAACGGACCGTACAGGTGTATGTGCGCGACGCGTGCCTATCAGCATTGAAAGAACCGGGGGGGGGAGAAAGGTAACAAGGTAACTAACTGCACGCATCGTAGCTTTAAACGTGTAACAAAATTGCATTTTGTGCCCGCGATATGCAGGTGTCGTAATTTAAACGTACCGAATTGAATACGAGTGGGATGAGGAGGGTAAGGAAGGTTGACAATACAATAGCTACATTCATACACTCATCTATGTTTAGAAAAAGAAAAAAATCAATCACCCGTTGTTCGTTACACAACCCGTTCGTTACACCAGATTATAGAGATACGCGTGGCGTTAGCGTAAGCGAGCAATTTAATTATATTGCATATATTAAGGGAAGGGGCACACACGATGGACATCAATGTGTCGTCGCACACCGAAGCTTATATGCGTTGATATTGTTTTTATTTTGAAAGAGACGTTTTCTTTTCGTTTCGTTTGTTTTCACTTTTTGTTTATCTTCAAGTACCGTCTTATCTATCGTTAATGCACGGTCTTTTACTTTATCGTCGTATTGCAAAATTATAAAAACGTTGACACGAAAGGAACGTGTGCGATTGTAGTTAGTCGAAGAGATTTTGTCAGTTTGAGTGTAATTTTTTAGCCATTGAAAGGCCAAATTAATCTCATACGTTCCATACACAATCGTCGCTCTTTTCAGCTTCGAGGCGCAATTTTCAAGAATAAGTAGAAGAAGAATATAATTGTCTCGTTCAATCGTGCGATGCCCGCTTGCATTTTACATTTGCTACACGACACACGAGATCAAACGAGTCAAACGCAATTAATACGTATAGAACATTACAACTCGTACGTATAATTGATTTCAATTTATCTGCCAAAGAAGTTGGTTAGTCTTACCCAAGGACATTGTAGATAATGTTTCTTTTCTCTCCTTTCTTTTTATTCTTTTGGGATTGTCGCGCGCGCCAGTAGAAAGCTCATAACGAACATTCGCAGAATAAGGTAATAAATAATGGCGGGTGGTATCAGCACCACCACCATCACGCATTACCCTTCCTATTACAGCATCGAGCAATTATCGATAAATGGTTATCTCCTTGGCATGGTTATCACCTTACACTAATGGCTCAACCATCTCAAATGCCTCTTATCGATAATTCCCTACCATTTAACGTGGTCGTGGCGACTAAAGGAAAAAGTCCCGATAGTCTACTCGAAACTACCACAGTTTCCATACTTACCGGTGGTATTGATAGGTGGGGGTGGGGGGTGGGGGGAGTGTCAAGTACATTGAACAATATTATTCGCCTATTTATCGATAAATTTACTCATTATCAATTCCATCGACGGGGCAAAAATTTGAAAAGTTAGCACAAAAAGAAAGGCGCGTTCGATCATCGTGGCAATTAACGAGCAACGATAACTCGAACATCACTCATTCTTATATTATTAACAAATTAGTTTCAAGTACACCTTAACAAATGTCCGTTGGTCCTTCGACATAACGACGATGAGAGGCTTAAACGGGATCAGGGAGTGCTCCATTAGCCATAAACCTTTGATTCGACAAAAATACTCGGGCGCCTGCTCGGCCATTTAAAATTTAAAGGGTTTCGAACGCCGATTGTGTCAATCGTCGATAGGCCCACCGCCGAGACGCCATCGATCGACTCTCGCCACCTGACCGTCGCTAACTGTCAGCCCGATAAGGCCCCGCGCGCGAAAAACGATTTTAAACGCCCTCCCCCCTCCTTTCAACCCGCATATCACCGTTATTGGGACGAACCTCGGTCGTTCAACGGCTAAGACCATCGAGATTGACGACGACGACGACGACGACGACGACGACGAC